>NC_053161.1:83915858-83998358 GCF_016835505.1 Polypterus senegalus
GATGAATCCTCCTTCTGACTGTTTGGGATATCTGGAATATCAATTGCCTGGAGAAGGAAAAGGTGAACACTATCATGAGTTCTATGTCGTGCCAATTGTGAATCATCCTGAGACAATCCATGTGTGGTGTTGCTTCTTATGCAAGGGAGTAGGCCCCTCACAATTCTGCCGAAGAACACTGCCATACTGTAAATAAAGAATGGTATCAAAACGTTCTCCAAGAGCAACTTCTCTTAACAACCCAGGTGCAACTTGGTGATGATCTGTGTTATTTTCCAACATGATGGAAAACCATGTCACAAGGCAAAAGTGATAACGAAGTAGCTCGGAGATCACAAAGTTTGGACCCATGGAAAGGAAACTCCCCAGATCTTAATCTCATAGAGAACCTGTGGTCAGTTCTCAAAGCGGGTGGACAAGCAGAAGCCCACAAATTGTGATCAACTCCAAGCAGTAAAAAGACATGAATGGATCATATCAGTCAGGATCTGGCCAAGAAGTTGATTTCCAGGATGCCAGAGCAAACTGCAGAAGTTAAGAAAAAGGGTCAATACTGTAAATATTGACTTTTTACATTAATTTGATGTATATGTCAATAACAACCTTTGAAACTTATGAATGTTTCTAATTATTCTTCAGTATACCATAGAGACATGTAAAAAAAATCAGATAATGCTGAAGCAGCAAATTTTGCAAACACAATATCTGAGTCACTGCCAAAACTTTTGACCACTACTGTAGATCATTGCAATGCATTCTTATCAATATAATATATATATAAAAAAAAATATACATTGGCTGCAATTAGTCCAAGACACAGCAGCGAGAATTTTAGCTAAAAACAGAAAATCTTAGCTATGTCATCAGTTTTAGCATCATTACACTCGGTGCCTGTGTTCTTTATGATTGATTTTAAATGTTTTTAATTATATACAATGAACAATCCAGAACATTCTTATATTTTGACTGCTAGTCCCTCAATATTCCTAATTGTAATCTTAGATCAACTAGAACCAGCTTGCTAACTGGTGAGGTGGCTTTCTGTTTTCATACACCAAAAATTTGGAACACTTTACTTATTAGAGATACACTGAGCCAATTCAAAAAACTACAAAAAAAAAAACATTGTCTTTAATCTGACTTTCTCTTGATCACTTAAATTACTAGCACCACTAATACTCGTACTTTATACTGAGGGGAGGAAGAAATTGGTCATTTTCATTAAATGTATTTTATATTTGCTGTTTTATATTCTGGTCACTAATCACTACTTTTGGGTGTTTTCTTGTTTCCAGTACTCTGTGGTGGTGCTACATGCCACTGCTCCCTGGCCTTAGTATTCTGCAGCCACCAGATATGCTGGAAAGATGAAGAGAAAGAACTCCACAATAGTATCCTGTTAATGGTGACATAATCATGGACCTTAAAATGACCACTAGGGCATAGGTGGTCTTTTGGCCTTGGAACCACTGCTATTTTTTTTTTCTCCAGCTTATCTTGAGTTTTTATTTGTTTTTTCTGTCCTTCCCAACCATTTGACCGTACCATCGGACTTATCTTTAGAGACTTGCATATCTATAGTAGTAAAATATGTACTAATTTATTATTGTATGTAATGTTTTCATTATTCTTTTTATATATTTCTTTTTTTGTTGTCATTTGGCAAGTACTTTGAGCTACATCCTTTGTATGAAAATGTACTATATAAATAAATGTTGTTGTTGTTGTTCTTAACCCTCTTTTTCAGGGCAGAGTTTGGAGCCTATCCCAGCAAACAACAAACACATGGCAGGAAAAAAAATTCCAAACCAATAATATCCAAAGCCAGGAGTCCAAACGCCTTCTAGTTTCAGTTTAGACTTTTATTAAAGATAATAAAAAGCCACATTCTGTCTGCGGAAAGAGCCACTGTTCCTGAGTGTGAGGACATTTTTATACATAGCTTAACTCAGATAAGGTACCTTGACACTCCTGCTATGCTAATAGACAACATCTATTACACATAAGGCTCAGTGCATTTCAATGTGTTCCAGTGTTTTGACTATCAAAGGTTCAGTGCAATTCAGTTCTAAACTACATTGCTGAGATTACAATATACTGTAAAAGTAGTAATATCATATAAGGTACAGAAACACATAGTAAAACAAGTGTTTAATTAAAATAAGTGCTTAATCATATTACTCATTCTAGTTTTTGTGTATACTGTGTTCAGATTTTCCAGTGAAACTGTATATAAAAGTAATCCAGTCAATATTCAGGTAGATATATTTCCATAAACCCTATCTCAGAAAACTGAGAAGCAGCCTTACTTTAAGAAGAAACTTTAGCACCCAAATGCTTGTGAAAAAATCGGTAATGTTATTCCCTATGAAGTTGAAAAGGACATAGTAAAGATTCTAACAGTGAACCGAGGAAGGGGCAATCACCTCACATCAAACACAAAAGATCACTTAACAGAAACCAAGAGTGCATTCCAATAAAAGAGGAGTTCTCCACTTGAATCCAGAGCAGCAGCACAAAACTCCTCACAGCATCAGACATCATCCTTGAAGGCTTGGTATCAAAAAACAGTTTATCTGTGCCAAGATAAATTAGAACTCTTCTGTGTTATATGTGTATCTGTCTTCTGTGTTCTATCAGTATATATGCATTTATTATATTTGTATTCTTGTATTTTTAAAAACAAGCGTGCTTCAGTTACCTTGATATTATTCTAATGGCCAGAAATCTCTCCTACAGATAAAGGTAAGGAATATAAAGTGGGAGATTTACCAAATTATTTGATTATTTAATTACTTAATTAAATTATTTAATTAATTGCTTGATTAACCAAAGGTAAAACTGATAATTATCTGACAGATTAAAGTCAATCATTTTTTTTTTCATATCATACTTATTTCGCGTCCCTGAGTGGGCATGAAACTGAGATGTCAATGTCAATTTATTTCTAAAACAATATTAGTAATGCTGTAGCCAAAGTGCTTTACAATAAAATATGCAATAACCATAACATAAAATAAATAGGATAGACAATAAAACAAAATACAAACCAGCAATAAATTGAAACAAAACAAATGACAATGAGGATGGATGCCATCAGTATCACTGAATGTCACAGAAAGCTAGAGAACAGAAATGCGCCTTCAATCAGTTCAATTGAAGGTGGCTCCTTAATAAAATTGGGTAAAGAATTCACCAGACAAAGCGGTGTAGCCATTGCAAAAGCCCTGTCCCCCTTAGTTTTACACTTAGTACGAGGGACAACAAGAGACAAATAACTAGTAGATCTAAGCTCTCTGCATGGCTGGTGTATAACACACAATTCAACTATATAGGTAGGAGCATACACTGTATTTTTTAAAAATTTGATTGTGCAAGATATGCCACAGAAAAGGAGGCTTGGCTTTTTCAAAAATCTAAGACTTTTATTAAAAATACAATGCAGTGTAGTCGGTTCAGTTCAAATTTATTGATATGTGTACAAAATACAATAAAACCCATGTGTGCTCTTTTCACTACATGGCCACACTCTGTAGACTTTGTAAAATATCAACACAAAATGTACAGGACTTTAGTGTTGGGTTGTCATAACATCACCCATGATAGTCTGCAAGCAGACAAACAAGCAAGAAACATATCCATACCACAACAGAAGTATTTTCTTAAATTGAAACCTTTGATAGATAGATAGATAGATAGATAGATAGATAGATAGATAGATAGATAGATAGATAGATAGACAGATGTACGTTATTTGTCTCTAAGATGTTCATTTGAAGGCATTAGCATTTGTTGCCTCAAACTGGGCATATTTGGTAAGTTTTAAGGCTTTGACCTTTGGAAACCTATTCTCTACAGCCCCATTGTAAACTGACAAAATGGGTAAGATATTTTTCAAAAATGTTTTACTTCAGAGGACAACTTTTGAAGTGGCAAATTAATATGCAGTATATCATGATTGTAATGAAATAAATTTCACTTGAAAAATACAAAACTCATTTTTTACATGTTTCTCTAACAATGGTTAAATGAAAGAATTCAGGATTCAGAGGATTTATATTCAAGATAAGGTATGAAAATTCCAGTTTTTATTAAAGTGTGGCATAGTGACTGAAACATACTATAAGATTAACAGTTCAATTCTCACCTCTAGCTTACTTTGCTACCTGAATTTGCTGTAACTGTGAACAGTTATAACATAATCTAGTGTAACATATACATAAATTGTGCTGGATAAAGGCATCTTTCAAACATGAAATAATAACAAAACAGAACTCTCATATAATTTACTTTTAATGCCCCTTTTTCCGGAAGTAGAATTTTGCTTAAAATTTTGTTAATGTAATATATAAAATAATTGTTGCTGGGATTTTATTTTACTTTTTCTCTGTAAACCAGTATTTATTCAGTACGGCACTGGATTAATCTGTGTTACTAAATTGTGTGTTTGCTCTAATAAGAGTCTTTAAACAGTTTCCCACTTTATTGCACAAATCAATCACACTGCAGTGCACATAATATAACTCGGGTGTACTCTTTTACAGTGTAATTTAGACCTAAAGTTATGTTTCCTTAAATAGTTATATTATCTTAAATGTATATTTTATTATCTAGATATATTATCTTAAATACAATAAAAATGATATGTAATTATAAAAAGCTGAAAACCTTAAAAGCATGAATGAAGTGGTGATGTGTAAATCATTACAGTATCATTTCTAAAAGCAAAATGAGGTTTTGCCTAGAGGTGAGCTCTGGTATTGTATGAGGAAGTCTGGAGTGGCAGAAAAGTACGTAAGAGCATTATAGGATATGTACAAGGGAAGTGTGACAGTGGTAAAGACTGTGGTAGGAGTGACGGATGTGTTTCAGATACACGTGAGATTACATCAGGGATCGGGTCTGAGCCGAATGAAGGTGGGTAGTACCAAGAGAGAATATGTGTGTGTGTGAATGAGAGGGAGGTCAGAGGAATGGTGAGGACACAGGTAGTAGAGTTGGCAAAGTTGGATAAATTTAAATTCTTGGGATCAACAGTACAGATTAACGGACGGTGTGGAGAGATTTGTGACAGGCAGGTACTAGAATGAGTGAAAGGGAAGGTCTACAAGATGCTAGTGAGACCAGCTATGTTATACTGTATGGCTTGGAGACAGTGGGACTGACAAAAAGACAGGAGAAAGAGCTGAATGTGGCAAAGTTAAAGATGTGAAGATTGGCATTGGGTGTGACAAGGATGGGTTTAGGAATGAGTACATTAGAGGGTCAACTCACGTTGGACTGTTTGCAGAGCCAGAGAGGCAAGATTGTGTTGGTTTGGACCTGTACAAAGGATAGATGCTGGTTATATTGGGCAAAGGATGTTAAAGATGGAACTGCCATGTAAGATGAAAAGAGGAAGGCCTAAGAAGAGGTTTATGGATGTGGTGAGAGAGGACATGCAGGTGATGGGTGTGACACAGCAAGATGCAGAGGACAGGAAGATATGCAAACAGATGATCTGCTGTTGCAACCCCTAATGTGAGGAGCTGAAAGAAGAAGACAGATTTGTGTAAACTACACTTTCCTCATATAATTCTGGCCAAATTTTGAAAAGTACAAATATATGTTTTCCCTGAAATCTAGAATCGGTGTTCTCATCAAGCAATATTCAAAATACTGAAAAACAGTAATGAATAACAAATTACAGGCAATTATTAGTGAAAATATCTGACATCATCATCTTCTGAGAGTTTTTAAAGTTACCAACACTGCTTGCTTGGTTTTTTTTAGCAAAAATGGCTGCATTATACCTCCTGGCTAATCCTGTCCTGAAAACTGTCAAGGTGTCTTTAAAGGCATCTGTCACATCACACACAGTTTTAATTTTGCTAATTTTGTTATTTAAATAGAGTCTTGTGCCCCAAGGTATAATTTACTCCTCTGCATTCTTAATGACTTTCTATTTGATTGTAGTATATAGTTGTGCCTGAAAGTTTGTGAACCCTTTATAATTTTCTATATTTCTGCATAAATATGACATAAAACGTCATCAGATTTTCACTCAAGTCCTAAAAGTAGATAAATAGAAACCAGTTAAACAAACGAGACAAAAATATTATACTTGGTCATTTATTTATTAAGGAAAATGATAGAATATTACATATTTGTGATTTTGTTTCTCTTTATCTACTTTTAGGACTTGAGTGAAAATCTGATGATGTTTTAGGTCATATTTATTCAGAAATATAGAACATTCTAAAGGGTTCACAAACTTTCAAGCACAACTGTAGGTTCATATTAGACTGTCAGACTATATATGACAAAGGATAAATGCATAAACATCTTTCCCAAATTTTTCTGCATAATGTAACAATAACAAAACTGAAACATTCCAAGTTTAAGTTTCTAGTGATGACTGAGCCAAAGACTGCATGGGCAAAATTAGGGCTACTCGGCACATCCACACTAAGTCATTTTTCATTGAACTTCAAACAAATTTAGCTTAGTAAACAGGGATACACACACACACATATATATACAGCATTAATTAAAAAATTGCATTTTTCTGAGTTTTCATTATTTATAAGTTGGAATGTGACAAGAAATGTTAATCATTATTAAAATAATTTTATTCAAAGCCCTCAGAACAAAAATCATCAAGGAGTTTTTTACACCTAAAATATAATATTGCTACTATAATTATAAGAGCATGCAGAATAACTATTATTTAATAATACCAAATAATAATAAAGTCAACAAAGTCCTAACTACTAATTCTGTTTTGAGATTAAAATTTTTTATTGTCCATTGCTACTGACAACATGGCAAAAGCAACAGATAAAAGAATTCTTCACCTAAAAATTATAATTTTTAAGAGAGCTTAAAGCTTACTATCACCCATTTACATCAATAACCAGGGGCCTCATGCATAACGCCGTGCGTAGAATTTGCACTATAATATGACGTAAGCACAAAAGCCGAAATGTGCTTACGCACAGAAAAATCTAGATGCAGGAATCTGTGCGTACTCCAACTTCCACATTCTTTCGCTCCATAAATCCTGGTCAGCGTGAAAAGTAACGCTCATGCACACGCCTTCTGCCCCGCCCCCAACTCCTCCCAGAATTACGCCTCTATGAATATGCAAATCAATATAAATCGCCCTTAAGCTCAGCCTTCTGTGAAAAGACAATGGAAAAAGCAAGAGGGAAAATGGAAGAATTTCAGTGAATACCAAGTGGATGCAAGGAAAAACGTACTATTTGTTGGTTTAAACAGTGGTATAAACAACAAAAGGAAGCTGATCGCCTGACATAGTCGCACAGTGCCCAAAATAAAAAGAAGTTGTCACATATCAAAGTCGCCGTGAAAAGGCGAGTTGTAGCCCACCGTCTGAGTGTCATATGAAAGCTTATTTGGGTACAGAGAAAAACAGGCAGACAGTAGGAAAAAAGCACGAAATGTCAACTTCAATCTCGAAATTTCCACTTTAATTACGTAGTTTATTTTGTCATTAAAGTAGAACATCATAAACTTCATCTTAAAATAATTTAATTAACCAGTTTCTCAAATCACATCGTAATTAAAGTAGCACGTTAAATGCTTTGTTTTGTATTTGATCTTTTGCTCTATGTGTGTGAATCACTACATGCTTCCACTTTCTCTTTCTCTGACAGGACACAGAATCCATTACATTTGTGATATTACAGCTCTCTGAATAATTAAAATACTGAGATGTATACGTGATATCTTTTTCATGATGATAGGAGTTAAAGCATGTTATTAAACAGGGGAATACAGTGCGTGATTGTGCGCGACCTTCAATGAAATTATTGTAGCAGTACTGTCTCCTTCAAACGTACTAATCTCCAATTCGTGTCCTTACTTTTCTTTCTCCACATACCCAATCGCCACACAATCAGCTCTGTAATATACGTTAAGCCATCTGTAAGCTTACAACGACGATTCTTGAAAACTTTTAAGAAACATTGAAATATCTTTGTAGTACTAGTTTAATTATTCTATCCATCTATCCTTCCAGTGTCGCGTCAGCCCCAGAAAGAATACAGCACAAGGTAGGATCAATTTGTTAACTACCTAGCGCTGCAGAACCGTGTCCTCACATGTTTAATTATTAACAATACAGATTATTTAAATGAAGTTAAAGTTTTATCTATATAATATAATCAAAATATTTTGCTGCATTTTATCTTAAAAATCCTAAAAATTATATCGTCATCATTCTATGACTGCTGAAGGCCTGTGAGTTGGACCTGGGGAGTCCTCTACAGTGCATCTTCAACCTGAGCCTGGAACAGTGGAGAGTCCCAAGGCTTTGGAAAACATCTTGTATCACCCCAGTCCCAAAGATATCACGTCCTAGTTGCTGAATGACTTCCGGCCTGTTGCTCTGACGTCACATGTGATGAAGACCATGGAGCGGCTTTCTGCTGTGGTGGATTTTAGGAGGCCCAGGTCCCTCATGGACCCTGTGATCATCAGAGGTGACTGTGTGCAGAGGGTGCAGACCTATAAATATCTGGGAGTGCAGCTAGATGACAAATTGGACTGGACTACCAATACTGATGCTCTATGTAAGAACGGTCATAGCTGACTCTACTTTCATAGAAGGTTGGCGTCCTTCAACATCTGCAGTAAGATGCTGCAGATGTTCTACCAGACGGTTGTTTTGAGTGCCCTCTTCTACGCGGTGGTGTGCTGGGGTGGCAGCATAAAGATGAAAGACGCCTCACGCCTGGACAAACTTGTTAAGAAGGCAGGCTCTATTGTAGGAGTAAAGTTGGACAGTCTAACATCTGTGGCAGAGCGACGGGCATTAAGCAAACTCCTGTCAATCATGAAGAATCTACTCAACAGTGTCATTTCCAGGCAGAGGAGTAGCTTCAGTGACAGACTTTTGTCACTGTCTTGCTCCACTGACAGACTGAGGAGATCGTTCCTCCCCACACTATGCGAGTCTTCAATTCCATCCGGGGGAGTAAATGCTAACATTACTCAAAGTTATTGTCTGCTTTTACATGCATTTTTATTACTATTTAATTTAATATTTTTTTTGTATCAGTATACTGCTGCTGGATTATGTGAATTTCCCCTTGGGATTAATAAAGTATCTATCTATCTATCTATCTATATGTAAATACGTGCTTTATAAAGTGGTGCAGGTTGTGCAATATTATAACTGTAGTGCAAGTTTATAGTGCGGTAATTGTACTTGCACTGTTTCTGAAGGCTTTGAAACGTTTTGCCCTGGCTGAGGCAGGGTGGGCTTGATGCTGTATACCGATAATTCTCTTTCCGATCAGCTGTGCTGTGATTCCCCACTCAGATACAGTGATATAAATACTCTGAGTGGTGCAGTGACAGTAATATGGAAAAAGATGATCCGCTGTGGCAACCCTTAACGGGAGCAGCTGAAAGAAGAAAAAAAAGGTGCAGTGAGAGTAACAACGCTAAATCAGTTATGGTATTTGGAATACTATGGCTATTCCCTGGACCATTATATTGCTACAAGTTAATTACAATCAGATGCATTACACTAATAAACAATATGCGGTTAGTTTCAGTGTATTTATAAAGCCGGGGCAGGAACGTGGCTCTAAGAAATAAAGATAAACCACACAGGAACCGTAGCACTGCTTTGACGCTGGGTGCCACCAGTCTGCAAAACCGAGTGGAGAACTTGCGTACGACATGGTATGAGGTACAGTGGAAAAGTGCGTGGCTTTACGCCTTGTGTAGGTTTTATACATTGCGATTTGAACGTGGAAAAGTTCTTACGCAACATTTCTGTGCGTACGCACCGTTCATGCATGAGGCCCCAGGTTCTAAAAATAGTGCGGAGTTTCAATTTTGTAGGCACAACTATTTCTAGCACTCGAATGGCAGCAGTCAATGCATCTGCTGTTGCCAAGGGAGCTCACCAGAAGTTGTTATGCTAAACTTAGGTAAATGGGTCTGCAGCGTGACAGGAAGCAATGACCATTTTTTACAGGCCAATTACTGAAACCATTTTGATCTTCTCCATCATAGTTTGGTATTGAATTCTTTCTGCTTTGCTCTGGAAACAGCTAGGGAGAGTGAGACATACCATTTTACTGGCTGGCACCTTCCCACTGTTACTGACTGAAATGTGAAGCAATTATGGTATTGTCACCTTACAATCTCAGTTCACTCTCCTTTTTTGTAGGATTAGGTCACCCAACATCAGGACGTCTGGCATTTACAAAAGTACATGTCTACATGATGTGAAATTTGTAAACCTAAAATCTTGGCCTTAAATGTCATCTGCAATAATTGTGCTTGTGGTTTAATTTGATATTGGCTGTTGTGGAAAGATGATTACTAATATTCTTGTCTTCTGTGTTTCTAATAATGTTTTATTTGTACAATCTTCACCAAATCAAGTTCCTAGCAACTGATGTTTTTATGATTTATATTGTACACCATTTGGAACTCCTATATAGTGAAATGTGAAATTATCTAACATATAGATAGAAAATTGATAGATTGATAGTATTTTATTTGTCCCAAGGGGGGATAATATTGCTTTTTACAGAAGATAAGTAAATAAATAAATATTATAACAAACTGCAAAAACATACCTCAAACGCACACTGAAATTATTAAAAAGAAAGATCTTACTCTGTATACAATATTATTGTTAATGACGAGATGCAATATAGAAGATAAAAGCTATTTTTTTTTTATGAACCATATTTGAGTGTATTCTTTAATTTACAATGAATCCAAATTCTTATTATTTCTATGCACTTAAATCCATTTTATGTTTGCAATTTATCAGGTAGATGTAGGATTACTCTAATTTCCGTGGTGTGCCCCTTTAAACCCAAAAACAGGGGCATCATATCGGTTGAGCACTACAGTTTATCAGCAGTAAAGACTGGCTGCATATTAATTATGTTTATTATGGTTGTTTTTCACTTAGTCTCTGCAGTAGCTGTAAGCCTCACTCATGATCTCCTGCTCTTAGTTTCACTGTGCTACAGTGATAATATGGCACTATGTTTCGTAAATTGTGGTTGACTGCATAATGTTTGTAGTAGTAGGGTGTTGTACCATGCAGATGTAGTGAGAAGTCAAGCAAAATGACACCTTTTATTGGCTAAGTAAAAGATTACAATATGCAGATTACATCTTTTCTTGCCTGAAGAAGAGGCCCGAATAGCATTGCTTGACACACTTCTATTGAAAAATTTGTAGGCTCAAAGTACTTAATGCTAGTGTACCAGAGAGATGATGTGCAGCATTCTTCATAGTAGTCATCAATTTTGTCTTCATACTGTCCTTTGCTACTACCTCCAGAGGGCAGAGAGTGCGCCCTATAACTGAGGCCGCTGATAATTTAAGCAGTTACTCAATCTGTTACATTATATTGGAGAAATTACAACATCAGGTTCATTTTGTTGATATTTGTGAAAATTTTTTTAGCTCTGTTAAGGTAGCACCATTGCATCTTGATTGTTTTGAGGTCTAGAATTTGACTTTGGCCATCTCACAGTTTTGACTCTTTAATTTTTCAGCCATTTAGTTATAGATTTACCACTGTGCAACTCTTAATCTAGTGTCAGTCAGGTTTTACTTTACAGTTACAGTCTCAGTTTTTGTCAAATGAGGTGTTGCACTTTGGTCTTGTCTGTCCAGGGGACATTGCAGACCATTTGTTTTGTAAAACTTCTGGTTCAACTTTGCAAACCTAAATCTGGCATGTTCTCTTTTGAGTGAAACAGTTTTATCCTAATTACTCTCCATGAAAGCCAAACTTGTTCAGCCTTGTTTTGTACAGTAATGAACTAGAACATTTATCATCTGAGAAAAGTTTACAAAAAAGATGCCAGTGTTTAGTTTCTGTGTTCTTTACAATTTCTTCGTGTTTTATACACTCTGATCCTTGCCAAAATTTTTTTGTAAAATTGTGAACTATCGGGATTGTACTAGGGCCATTTCCTCAGGTCCTTTTCTTTTTTTATGAACAGAAAAAATATAAGCAGGGTGAAGTCAAGTAATTTAAACAGGTAAGGGGTTAGAATACCAATAAATAAATAAACCTAACATCATTGTCAGGAATACAGAAGCCTAAAGTTCTAGCCAGGATACAAAAGCAAAAGCCTCTTAGTCTTTAATTTTCACTTTTTTTAAGAGCAATTTTAATAAATCAAAGTGGACTCAAAATCTTAGATACTTAATACAGGGTGCTGCCATCATATATAGACATCTGATGGCAATATGTGATAAGGCCTCAGCATGTGTCTTAGGAAAAATTTCCAAGTTAAATGTCATGTTAACCCCAGTTAGGACCCTGGAGCATTAACTATAACAAAATGTTTTTACTCTCTTTGCTCTCTGCTTTCAGATCCTTTTCTCTTGACTTTCATCATTCAAACAGTTTTGGCATTTCTTAAAAGGTAACATTTTTCTTTTGGAGTTTATTACCCTATTCTTTTTTGTATAGACTGCCTTTTCACTTAGTTTTAAAATTAAAATTTTAAACTTAAGTCACCAAATGTACTTTATTTTGAAAGGTTTTCTTTAGCTTTTGACCCTTGTTTGTTTTCTTACTTTGAATCTTGGATTTTCCTTTGTTTTTGGTCATTGGTTGTTGCTCGATTATTTCCAGTTTTGTTTTCTGTTTTTCAGGTTTATTTAACATTTAATTCACTTAATATTTCCATTAATTTTCTGATAATCTTTAAACGTTCTTCTTTCATATTCTTAATAACTAGTTTTGTTTTGGGCTTTAAGTATTTTCAATTATTTCAGTTAATTAAATTATTTAATTAAAATTAATTAATGTAAATAATTTATATTATAAATTATCTACATTTTAAATTGGAATGATGTGTTTTGGGGCACTCACTTCCTTTTTCTTTCCAGCTGGTCTAGCTTGTCATGCCTGTTCTCCGTTTGTAAATAATCCTCAATTGGCAAAGGTGGAATTCAAACTGTTTGTAAATAGCCTTACAGCTCGTCTAGACTGAGATCAATGCAGATACCCTTTGTCTTTAGTATGATGTTACAACTAACCTCAGTGTTCCAACATGAGAAACCAAGGGTTCTGCTTTTATAGATAAGTTGTTATATTTCCTGATTAACAGGTAATGAACTGCAGTTCATTAGCAGCTCATCACTCTAATTACATTCATAATTAATATGAAATTAAATATCCAATTTTTCACACATTGCTCCTGCACATTAGCGTAATTTTTGTAGAAGTAAAAATAACAAAGAAATATTTTTAATTTTGTTTGTCATCTGATGTTAGCATTATATAATTATCGGACTTAGTGAGGGCTAGAGATTGATAATTATTTCCCAGCACAATTAGTGTACTTTCTTTAATTATTATACAGTAGATGATACTTAATACTTGTTATTTTTTTTACTATGTGTTAAATATAGACAAATACTGTATAATGTATTTAATACATTTGTGAAATGTGTAGTAATATATTGTGTACTTGATAGCTAAACTGCCATTCAAAGGTATAATGTATTAATGGACATCATATTCTGACATCATATTGCCTAATTATTTTCTCCAGGCCCTACTCAGTTCAGGTTTTTCTGGCAATTAAAACAAAAGCCTTGCTTGTCCTTGTTTTTACTGAAGCATTTTTAAGCACAGTCTTCACAGCCTGATTTTGTTTGAAACATTACACAAAAAAAATGCGTGCATGTATCTTCATTTATTTATTTGTATTGCATTCTTCACTGAGTGCAAGCTGAGGGCACTATGACAAGTTGACAACTAAAATACAATTACAAACTTTATCAACTGAAAAATGCACACGCATAGAAATACAAATTTAATTTATTATAATGTCACAGACAATTTTGAATCAGCCTGGGCATGACATCATGGTATGTCACTAACAGAATGAGCTAACATTCCATCATGCAGATGAGCAGCATCAGCACCAGCTGCAGGAGAACCTAAAAAATAGCAACCCTGCCACATGAGTTCCAACTTGTGTGGCGACAGTGACCGGTCCTTTTGAGGATCATGAGCTAGGTAAAGAGCAATGTGAAAAGCAAGAGTCCATTGGCATTTAGTGTGGTGCTACAATACACTTGGAACTGGGCTTCATATATTTCCAAAATAATTCTTCCTACAAACATATGGTTGTTCAACTCTGACACAGTGACAATATCTTATAAATTTCAGTACTTTTTTAAGCATTTTCTAAATAATTGTGGTTCCATACTATTTATGCTCATCAATAACAGTGGATCGATTTCTCATTTTGATATATCTGTTGGAATTATGGATCATTCATTAAAATTTTTATTGTGCAGAAAAACAAATGACCATAGTTTTCACTCGAGACCCTTGACTTATAATTTGCCCTTTTCTCTCTTCTTTTTTATTTACGGTGACTGAATTATTTTTAATCATGTTTTTTTCCAATTGTTTTATCATAGCTTGTGGGAATACATCTCTCCAAAATGTAAACTATTTTTCAAATGTTCAGACTCTTTTTTAATTTGGGCCAAGAGTATAATGTTTAATTCTTTGTTACTGCTTTAGTTTACCTTTTCTTACACTTACCAATCTCTGGTGATGTACGGTTCACAGTTGCAATGCAACTTACACCCAGGACTACAGTATACTACATTCTGTTGAACAGTTCTTAGAATTCATCCAGGTATGACTGTCAGTGCAGCCATCCCGTCAGAGTTGTTTCTATTCACTACTGATTTAATTATCTGAGAAACGAACTTTATTCAATATAGTAGAGCAAAGCCAGAAAGCAGTCTTAACCATTTGCACCCTGCCATCCCCAGAATTTCGGCGATATAATCATAGCTTCTCCAGCGATTTTCAAAGAAAAAAAAGTTTGATTTATAAAAGTAAAAGTTTATTATATTATGATAATATGATGTAAAGCCACAATGTGAAAACAACATAGTTGTTCTATAGTACATGCTGTGTCATTAGTCTCTCAGTTTTCATCATTATGTACAACCCCAATTCCAATGAAGTTGGGACGTTGTGTAAAATGTAAATAAAAACAGAATACAATGATTTGCAAATCATTTTCAACCTATATTCAATTGAATACATTACAAAGACAAGATATTGAATGTTCAAACTGATAAGCTTTATTGTTGTTTTGCAAATCTTCACTCATTTTGAATTTGATGCCTGCAACACGTTCCAAAAAAGCTGGGACAGGGGCATGTTTACCACTGTGTTATATCACCCTTCCTTTTAACAACACTCAATAAGCATTTGTGAACTGAGGACACTAATTGTTGAAGCTGTGTAGGTAGAATTCTTTCCCATTCTTGCTTGATGTACAACTTCACTTGCTCAACAGTCCAGGGTCTCCATTGTCATATTTTGCGCTTCATAATGCACCACACATTTTCAATGGGAGACAGGTCTGGACTGCAGGCAGGCCAGTCTAGTACCTGCACTCTTTTACTACGAAGCCACGCTGTTGTAACACATGCAGAATGTGTCTTCGCATTGTCCTGCTGTATGTACCTTTCAGCATTAATGGTGCCTTCACAGATGTGCAAGTTACCCATGTCATGGGCACTAACACACCCCCATACCATCACAGATGCTGGCTTTTGAACTTTGCGCTGATAACAATCCGGATGGTCCTTTTCCTCTTTGGCCCGGAGGACACGACATCCATGCTTTCCAAAAACAATTTGAAATGTGGACTCGTCGGACCACAGCACACTTTTCCACTTTGCGTCAGTCCATCTCAGATGAGCTTGGGCCCAGAGAAGCTGGCGGCGTTTCTGGGTGTTGTTGATATATGACTTTCGCTTTGCATGGTAGAGTTTTAACTTGTAGATGTAGCGACGAACTGTGTTAACTGACAATGGTTTTCTTTTTTTTTTTCTTTTTTATTAATTTTATTGCAATCCATACAAATCAATCAAGTTTTTACAAAAAGAAAAATTGAGTTAAGGACAAATCGATCCCCAACCTGAGAGAGAGAGCAAGCCAAACGGCATGAAATTTAAGGCTTGTAGACATACCTAAATTAATACATTTTCTGTGCTTTATGAGCTTATTTTAAAATATTACTGATATATCACTTCCATGTTTTGAAAAAAAGTCGGTTCCTTTAACTGAGTATTTGATTTTTTCCAATTTCAAATAGTATAACACATCGGTTTCCCACTGACTTAAAAGAGTAGAGTTTGGGTTCTTCCAGTTTATCAGAATGAGTCTGCGTGCCAACAGTGTAGTGAATGCAATCACAATTTGTTTGTCTTTCTCCACTTTAAACCCATCTAGAAGAACTCCAAACACAGCTGTTAATGGGTTAGGAGGGATTGTGAGTCCAAGGCTGTCTGACAGGTAATTAAAAATTTTCATCCAGAATAATGTTAATTTGGTGCAGGCCCAGAACATGTGACCCAGTGAGGCTGGGACTTGGTTGCAACGTTCGCAGGTTGGATCATGCCCTGCAAACATTTTGGAGAGTTTTAGTCAAGACAGATGTGCTTGATATATAATTTTGAGTTGTATAATTGTATGCTTTGCGCATATGGAGCTCGAGTGAATTCTCTGCATTGCTACTTTCCACTCCTTTTCTGATATATTAATTGAGAGATCTTTTCCCAGGGTCCTCTTGGATCTTTGAAAGGGAGGGATTGTAAAATGATTTTTTATATTGTAGAGATGGTGTCTAAGTCCTTGAGATTGAGCAATATTTTTTCCAGCATGGATGAGCATGCAAGATGAGGAAAATCTGGAAGGTTCTGTTTAACAAAGTTCCTGATTTGAAGATAGTGAAAGAAATGTGTAGCTGGAATGTTAAATTTGGAATGTAATTGTTCATATGATGCAAAGACGTTGTCTATATAAAGATCTCTAAGCAAGTTAATTCCAAATTTTTTCCAGATATTAAAAACTGCATATGTTTGAGAAGGTTGAAAGAGGTGGTTCTCTTGCAGAGGTGCCACAGATAGAAGTTTCTCTGTCTTAAAATGCTTTCTACATTGGTTCCAGATTCTAAGTGAGTGGAGCACAATTGGGTTATTTGTATATTGCTGATAACGTGTGTTTATTGGAGCACAGAGCAAGGAATACAAAGAAGTACTGCAGGATTTTACTTCTATTGCGGACCAAGCCTGTGTATGTTCTTCTATTTGTGTCCAGGTTCTTATCGCCTGTATATTTGCTGCCCAGTAATAAAACTGGAAGTTAGGTAGAGCCATGCCGCCTTCTGCCTTTTGTCTTTGTAGGGTCACTCTTTGTGGATGTTTTGAATTCCAAATAAATTAGGTTATTGTTGAATCTAATTGCTTAAAGAATGATTTATTAATGTATATTGGAATGTTTTGAAATAAAAAAGGAGCTTAGGAAGAATATTCATCCTAACAGTGTTAATTCTTCCAGCTAGTGTGAGATGAAGGGTTGAACATCTATGCAAGTCTTGCTTAATTTTTTTCCATGCAGATGGCGAAATTTTGTTGATAAAGAGCTTTTCAGAAATTTTCTGTTCCAGTCCTTCTCTGCTAATCCCCTTTATCTGATCAGTATTTCGACAATGTATTGCCAGTGGTTCAATGGCAATTGCAAACAGCAGTGGCGACAAGGGGCATCCTTGTCTAGTACCACGTTCTAGTTCAAAGTAGTCTGTGCAAATGTTGATGCAAACAAACTTCTGGGTTAGTATACAGTAATTTAATCCATGCACAAATGTTCGGGCCAAACCCAAACTTCTCCAATGTAGTAAAAAGGTATTTCCAATCAATCATGTCAAATGCTTTTTCTGCATCCAATGATAATAATATTTCTGGGGTGTTTGATTTAGTTGGTGAGTATATTACATTAAACAGGCGTCAAAGATTTGAAGATAAGTGTCGGCCCCTAATAAATCCAGTTTGGTCTTGTGATATTACCGAGGGGAGCACTTTCTCCATCCTTCTAGCTAGCTTCTAGCTAGATTTTAGAGAGTATTTTAACGTCGTTATTCAGAAGTGAAATTGGTCTGTATGATGCACATTGTAATAAGTCCTTATTTTGTTTTGGAAAAACGGTGATTAGTGCTTGGCAAAAGGTTTGAGGAAGAGATTGGTTATCTCTGGCTTCTGTAAATGTTGCTAATAGGAGAGGAGCTAGCTGAGCAGAGAATTTCTTGTAAAATTCTGCACGGTAGCCATCAGGGCCTGCTGCTTTCCCGTCTTGGAGTGACTTTATAGCATCTAGTAATTCTGGTAACACCAGAGGTTTCTCAAGTTCCTCCGCACAAAAAGTGTCTATTTGTGGTATTTGTAATGTATGCAGAAATGCATTAGATTGTGTATTGTCTTCTTTAAGCTCAGTAGTATATAGGGATTTATAGTAGTCTCTGAAAGTGTGCATTATATTTTTGTGGTCAACGATTTTATCTCCATTCGCGTTGGTGATTACTGAGATTGCGTTGCGCACTTCTTGCTTGTGAATTTGTTGAGCTAAAAGCTTATTAGCTTTCCCTCCATGTTCATAGTAATGATGTCTGGATTTATAAATTAGTTTTCAGTTTCTTTAGTTGTCAAGAGGTTTAGTTCTGAATGTAGAGCCTGCCTTTTCCTATGTAGAGTCTGGCTTGGTAGTCTAGCATGTTCTGTCCTCTTAAGAAGGCCTTAAGAATTTCCCAGAGTATTCTTGCAGAGATCTCGGAGGATGTGTTGGTCTATACAAAGAATTTGATTTGTTTAGATATAAATTCCGTACAATTCTTGTCTGCTAATAGAAGCAGGTTGAGATGCCATCTGCAGGGTGAGTGTATGGAGCTTAGTAATTTTAGCTCCAAGATCATAGGTGCATGGTCAAAAATAACAATAGCATTGTATTTGCAAGATTTAATCATAGGCAAAAAGGCATTGTCTATAAAGAAGTAATCAATCCTTGAGTACCAATGATGTACTGGTGAGTAGAAAGAATATGTTCTTGAATTTGGGTTTAAAAACTTCCAGGGGTCTGATAAGTTGTGATCAGTTATAAACTTTGTAATTATCTTTGCAGTGTTAGATACCGTTCCCCCTGTGGAAGAAGACCTATCTAAAAGTGGATTTAGAACACAGTTAAAGTCCCCAGCCATTATAACTTTATGAGTGTTCAGATTGGGAATGGATGCAAATAAATTTTGTATAAATTCCTTATCATCAACATTAGGTGCATAAACATTTATCAAGATCATTTTACAGTTAGATAAGTCTCCCATGACCATTACATATCTCCCTTCAGGATCCAATACTACATCTGATGCTACAAATGGTACTGTTCTATGTATGAGAATTCCCACACCTCTAGTTTTCTTTGTAAAACTAGAATGGAACATTTGGCCAGTCCAGTCTTTTTGCAGCCGGAACTGATCCTTGCTTAGTAATGGGTCTCCTGTAAAAATACTATTTTAGCATTTAGACCTGTTAGGTGAGAGAGTACTTTCTTTCTCTTTAATTCGTAATTCAGGCTTTTAACATTCCAGCTCACGAAGTTAACTGTCCCATCATGGAGACATTGATTCTGAGTTTTTGATGTCATTTTATAGTCTTAACTGGAAGTGAGACAGCTTCAGCCTTAATTTCCTATTTCCCCTAGAGTTGTTGCCATGCAGCTTATTATTACATTGGTAGTTATAATTATAAAGATTAAGAGGATAGATTAGGTATAGATCAAGCCTGCTCTCTTTCTCTCCCCCCCTTAACCCCCACCCTCCCTTTTTGCCTCCCCAAGTGAGGCTAGAACCCACTTCACACAGTCCCAGTCCTCTGACATACCCAGAGACAGAGCACGTCCAAAGCAAAACAAGCCCCCACGCAGCGGCGTTTTAGGGTTAAAAGATAGAGATATCTATTACCAATATAGTCTAAAAAAAAAAATGTTGCACTTAAAATATATATAGTCTTCAGCAATCTTAGTGCATTAAGATAATACACCCAGATAATAAACCCGGGGGATGGTGTTAAAATTTGTCCAGAATAAGCATAACAAGTCTTAATGCAATAATAGCAATAACAATAAACCAAGGGAATGATGTTGAACAGTCTAGTTTTGGGTAGAGATAAAATAATTAGCTAATAATAAAAAAAAAGGTAATTAAGCACAATAAAACATAAACAGATAGCGCCCTAGTAATACTAAGTAATAATGAGAATATATTATGATAAAAAAAACGTATTTTAAACAAATAGATCAGACAGTAGATTATTAGTCCTTGCTATATCATTAATGGCCATGACTCACTATTATGTATCAGAATAGTCCTGGGATCAGCTTTCTTAATTCCTTTTCTGCTTCTTCCTTGCTAGCGAAGACATAGAATTGACCCTGCAATTCCACTTTCAGTTTGGCCGGATACAAGAGGCTGTATTTGACGTTGGCTTGCTGTAACCGCTGTTTAATGTTGTAGAAAGCTTCGTGTTTAGTAGCTGTTGCTGGAGAGAAGTCAGGGAAGATACGAATGTAGTTATTTTCATATATAATATCTTGCTTGTTTCTGAGGAGTGCCATCACCTCTAGCTTAAATGATAATCTTTCAAAGCGAATAATAAAAGATCTGGGTCTAACGGTATTTGATCCGGTAAGCGGTAAGCTGCTGCTATCTCAGATTCTGCTTTAAAGTCCCCCCCGATTATTTTAGAAAAAAGTTCAGCTGCGAATTTCACAGGGTTTGGACTTTCTTGATTCTCAGGCAGACCTTCAATTCTGACATTATACCTTCTGCTTTCATCTTCCAAAGTAGCCAGTCTGTCTCCGAGCTTTTTGCATTCGGAGCTGACATTTACTGCTTTTTCTTCGGCACTGGCAGCTAAATTTTCGGCTATTTCAATCCGAGTTGTGAATGTCTTCTTGAGATCCTCCAATTGATCAGTAAGCGTGCTCAGTTTAACCGGGTTTTCCTGAATGTGCTCTTCAATTTTACCCAGCACCTGTCGCAGTTCCAGTTGCATCTCCTGTCGCTGCCTTTAATTTGCATGTTGCAGCATCAGCAGCTGCGTTTGCCTTTTGCAGTTCCTGTCTCAACTCCTGTATCAGTTTCTCATTTGCGTTTACCCTTGCCTTTTCATTTGCCTTCTCGCTTTTCTTTATATCTTGCATGAGCTCAGTAAACATCACCTGCAGTTTAGACATTTCAATTGTGCTTTCTTGTACCATAGTTGAAGCAGCAGGTTCTACTGTAGCCGGTGTCCCTGCTGTAACCAGCTTGCGTGGAGAAATTGAAGCAGCAGGTTTCAGGTGATCTCCGATCGGCGAGCTATCGAGATTTGCACTCACGATCGTACATTCGCATCCCTT
The DNA here is from genome assembly GCF_016835505.1 of Polypterus senegalus. Lineage (NCBI taxonomy): Eukaryota > Metazoa > Chordata > Cladistia > Polypteriformes > Polypteridae > Polypterus > Polypterus senegalus. Next base: position 83,937,133 of record NC_053161.1, read on the forward strand.
TTCGCTCTCAGCCAGCGATGATGTAGCAGATCGTGGTCCTGAGGAGTCTGTACTTTCGCCCATCTGATCCAGGGGCCTCATGTATAACACTGTGCGCACAATTCGCACTATAACATGGAGTAAGCACAAAAGCTGAAATGCGCTTACACACAGAAAAATCCAGATGCAGAAATCTGTGCGTACTCTTAACTTCCACGTTCTTCTGCTATTTAAATCTCAATCAGCATGAAAAGTAACGCTCGTGCACGCGCTTTACATAACGCCCCAACTCCTCCCAGAATTACGCCTCTTTGAATATGCAAATCAATATAAATCGCCCTTAAGCTCAGCCTTCTGTGAAAAGACAATGGGAAAATATAAGAATTTCAGCTAATACCAAGTGGAGGCAAAGGAAAAACGTACTATTTGTTTAATTAAACCGTGGTATAATCAACAAAAGAAAGTTGATTGAGTGACATAGCGTGTTGGAGAAACTTGAAAGCTCACGTACACAAAATCGCACAGTGCCGGAAATAAAAAAGAAGTCACATATCAAAGTCGCCATGAAAAGGCGAGTTGTAGCCCACTGTCTGAGTGTCATATGAAAGCTTATTAGGGTACAGAGAAAAAAAGGCACACAGTGGGGAAAAAGCACGAAATGTCAACTTCAATCTCGAAATTTCCACTTTAATCATGTAGTTTATTTTGTCATTAAAGTAGAACATCATAAACTTCATCTTAATATCGTTTAATTAACCACTTTCTCAAATCAAATCGTAATTAAAGTAGCATGTTAAATGCTTTGTTTTGTATGTGATCTTCTATGTGCTCTGTGTTTGTGAATCACTACGTGCTTCTTAAACCGGCTCTCTTCCTCCAACTGGACACAGAATCCATTACATTCGTGATATTACAGCTCTCTGAAAAACTACAATACTGAGATGTATACGTGATATCATTTTCATGATGATAGGAGTTAAAGCAGTACTCAGGGGCAGCTCTAGGCTTGTGGTGGCCCTGGGCAGAGGAAGAATCGGTGGCTCCTTCGCCTGCCAATGTCAATAAGGTAGCTTATGCACGGCGGATGGCCATGTCTGTTGCGTACACTGCATAGCCGCCTCATGCTCATGACGCAAGCATTTAACTTTTGCCGAAATTTGTCACTGCGTTTTTAGCTGTGTTGTTATTTTCTCTTTCTGTTTTATATTCAATATATATTGGTGTAGTCACCCCTTCAGTCCTTGCTTTTCTTTCTCCAAGTAACCGATCGCCACACAATCAGCTCTGTAATAGACGTTAAGCCATCTGTAAGCTTAGTGCTCTGATTCTTCAAAACGTTTAAGGAACATTGAAATATCTTCGTAGTACATGTTTAATTATTCTATCCTTCACGACAGACCCAGTGAAGAATATAGATTATTTAAATGAAGTTAAAGTTTAATCTGTATAATATAATAAACATATTTTGGTGCATTTCATCATAAAAATGATATCGTCATCATATGTAAATACGCGCTTAATAAGGTGGCTCAGGCTGTGCGATATAACTGTAATGCAAGTTTACAGTGGGGTGATTGTACTTATAAGTACAAACAGTTCTACAAGGAGAAATTGATTAAGTGCGTTTAAAGTTCTTGGGATGAAACTGTTTCTGAACCGCGAGGTCCGTACAGGAGAGGCTTTGAAACGTTTTGCGGTGGCTGAGGCAGCGTATGCTTGAAGCTATATACAGTAATCCCTCGCTATATCGCGCTTTGACTTTCGCGGTTTCACTCTATCGCGGATTTTATATGAAAGCATAACTAAATATATAACGCAGATTTTTCGCTGCTTCGCGGGTTCTGCGGACAATGGGTCTTTTTACTTCCTTGTACATGCTTCCTCAGTTGGTTTGCCCAGTTGATTTCATACAAGGGACGCTATTGGCGGATGACTGAGAAGCTAACCAGTCAGAGCACGCAGTTAAGTTCCTGCCTGCTGAATGCAGTGTTAACCAGGAAGTCTCGTCTCACTCATTCAGCATCAACGTGTTTCACTGTGTAAAGAGTTGTGCTCTTTTGTGTTTATCTTTGTGCATAGTCAAGCCCTTCATTATGGCTCCAAAACGATCTGCTACTGCTTCAGGGGCCGTGCCCAAGTGCAAACGGAAGATGTTAATGATTGCCGAAAAGGTAAACGTTTTGGATTTGTTGAAGGCTACGATTCTTTTTATTTAAAAGTAGGAAAGGAATATAAGATCTACGGCCGCAGTGTCCTTTTAACCAGGGTGCAAAACGAGTTGTAAGTGGATGTAATAAGGCAGTAGTCTGGATGGAATCTGCTTTAGGGATTTGCATTGAAGACTGCCAGAAGAAGAACAACGGCAGTGCTACACAATCGCCTGAAGTGGCTCCTTTAAGGGCTGTAACGCTCTCCTTTGTTGTGCAGTAAAATAAAACTCATTGTTATCGGACAAGTCATCGTGTCATTGTTGGTGAGTAACCATAATTAATTTTCTACTTACAGTGCTTAGTACATGTACGCGCGTTTAGTGTCACTGTACACACATTTACTGTATACTATTTTTCTTGTATTGTACGTATTTATTGCTGGTGGCATGTCTATCGTAATGGCTGTAACATATGTGCTATCGGAGACACTCAATATCTTTAAAATAATATTTAGGTTTTACTGTATATAAACAGTGTGTTTATATACATAATTTCAATGAATCTTACCTAATATCTAAGAGAATACAAAGAGATTATGCTGTATAACTCTGCGGGGAATATTTATAAACAGTGTGGGAGAGTTTATAAGGGCTTAAAATATATAAAAATAACCATAGAAACATATGGTTTCTACTTCGCGGATTTTCATCTATCGCAGGGGGGTCTGGAACGCAACCCCTGCGATCGAGGAGGGATTACTGTACCGATAATTCTCTTTCCGATCAGCTGCTGCTGTGATACTCACTCAGATACAGTGATATAAATACTCCGAGTGGTGCAGTGAGAGTAATATGGAAAAAGATGATCCACTGTGGCAACTCCTAACGGGAGCAGCTGAAAGAAGAAGAAGAAGAAGGTGCAGTGAGAGTAACAACACTAAAGCAGTTATGGTATTTGGAATACTATGGCTATTCCCTGGATCATTATATTGTTGCAAGTTAATTACAATCAGATGCATTACACTAATAAACGATATGCGGTTAGTTTCAGTGTATTTATAAAGCCGCGTCAGGAAAATAAGGTGTAACCACACAGGAAAAGTAGCATTGCTTTGACGCTGGGTGCCGCCAGTCTGCAAAACCGAGCGGAGAACTTGCGTACGACAGGGTATAAGGTACTGTGGAAAAGTGCGTGGCTTTACACCAAGTGTAGGTTTTATACATCGCGATATGAATGTGGAAAAGTTCTTACGCAACATTTCTGTGCGTACACACCGTTTATACATGAGGCCCCAGGTCTGTCTCTGAAAGGCCGTATCTTGAACTAGGGCTTGCTGATCTTAGCTTGTGTGCAACTTTAGTTTTCGATTCTTTCGGTCCCCCTTTCTTGTTGGCCATGTTTATATATGCTTACATATACTGTAGCAACCCCCCTCAAGTTGAGTAAATACAGGATATCTCAGGATGGTAAGCAAATAATATGAAAAATAGCACCGCTACTAGCAGAGCTTCACTTTAAACGTTCATCTCTCGCATCGGACCTGACAATGGTTTTCTGAAGTATTCCTGAGCCCACGTGGTAATATCCTTTACAGAATGATGTCAGTTTTTAATGCAGTGCCGCCTGAGCGATCGATGGTCACGGGCATCCAGTGTTGGTATTTGGCCTTGCCGCTTAAGTGCAGAGATTTCTCAGATTCTCTGAATCTTTTGATGATATTATGGACAGTAGATGATGAAATCCCTAGATTCCTTGCAATTGTACGTTGAGAAACGTTGTTCTTAAACTGCTGGACTATTTGCCCATGCAGTTGTTCACAAAGTGGTGAACTTCGCCCCATCCTTGCTTGTGAACGACTGTGCCTTTTGGAGATGCTCCTTTTATACCCAATAAAGTTTCCAGTTAACCTGTTCACCTGTGGAATGTTCAAAACAGGTGTTTTTTGAACATTCCTCAACTTTCCCAGTCTTTTGCTGCCCCTGTCTCAGCTTTTTTGGAACGTGTTGAAGGCATCAAATTCAAAATGAGTGAAGATTTGCAAAACAACAATAAAGTTTATCATTCTGAACATTAGATATCTTGTCTTCGTAGAGTATTTAATGGAATATAGGTTGAAAAGGATTTGCAAATCATTGTATTCTGTTTTTATTTATGTTTTACACAATGTCCCAACTTCATTGGAATTGGGGTTGTACCATCCCTTGTACAGACCTAATGCCAAAAGTGCACCTTTGAGTTATATGCTTTAAAGCAGTTTTCAGCGTCAGAAGAATATGTTGTGCAATTTACAAAATTACACAGATTTTGAGCCCTTGGTGCAAGGTCCTTGTCTTTGGCTCCTAGATGTGCTCTTTGTCTGCACATACTATGTATTTACTGTTTTGAGTTGCTTATTTCTTCATCTGCTCTGATTTTGTGACATGACATGGACATCAGCACCTGATAATGTGATCCCACCAAGTCATGACACAGTTCACCCACAAACACCCAGGAATAAGGGAATGCACTTTCCAGGTATCTTTGGTGGTTTTTATTATTTCTCTATGATATAAGTCTTGAACACCCACCACAAAAGAATTACATCTGAAGACATAATGGCCATTTGTAGTGGGTTCTGCACCTTTGCAGTTTTATCTTCTGATCATTTGTGTCAGTGCCATTCATGTGCATATTGTATGCCTTCACTAAAGCTGGGCTTGACATAGGTATGTGCTTGTGCTCCTTTGCATCATACCACAAAACTGTTGTGTCTGCATTACTAATATTTTGGTAGCCAGGAAATAAATTGGACTCTTTTCTACACAGCGGCAGCCATCTTTCCATTATATATCAGTAAATGAAAGCCATGTTCTATTTTTTTATTATTTCTTTAGGGAATGTCTTTCTGTTAGTCAGCAATGTATCACAGAGTCACATTCCTTGTTTTTCTAGTATTGCTCTGCAATAATTAACAAAGTGTAAAACCGGTTGATAAATATGTGGTAATTTTGTCCTTTAAATGGCTTACACCATCAAGCAACCAGTGACTCAGCCATTCCTAGTTCGGCTGGCACTTTTGGATTTATAGCTACTCTAGTAGTTCTGCATTCATATTGTAGCCGCTTCAGCTCTCACAATGTAAAAATGTCTTTATAATCCAATTGATCGGTTTGTCTTTATTGTACTGCTTTATGTTAACTGCATTCTTTGTCACAATTATACCTTCATCAAGAGAAAATTCACATACTGGTACTCAGTGATGCTGAAAGTTATGTACAATTAAGTCAATAATTCATCAGCAAACCTTGCCAAAAACAGTTTTAGTTGTAATCTAGCTGTCCTCTTTTTTCTAGTGCTGCTCATACTGATCTTTATGGATCAGGAGTTCCATGGCAAGTTGACAGCCAAAAGTCCACAGTTTCCTGTGCAGTTAAATTCCACACCAAGCCACCCAAAAGCAATAACAGATACTTCAGTGGTCTACTGTCACTTGAAAATTGATTCAGAAATGTGCTTTGAACCAACATTTTCTAAAGGTTTGAATGTGGGGTCTTCAACGGAGAACAAATTGGTTTTCGAAGTGTAAGCTATTTGATCACTCTCAGAAGCAGTGAGCACAGCAGGTAATTACCTATCTTTAGCTAGATTATCTAAATCTTACATGTCATTTTGTTCACTGCCAAAATCAGAGTCGGTGTAATCAGTAGATAATAAATCATCACTACCAGATTCTAGCAACAATTCTCTCACCTGTGCAGTTGTGAATCACTCCATTTTCAGCTCTTGTTTATTACCAGTACTGTCTCCACTGCCGCTAGGAACAGGAGAAATTGACTGCTCAGTTTGCCTATTTTTGCTTTGATTCTTTACCACATACTGCTTTTTTGGCATCACTTAACTTATCCTTACATTTTGGCATGATGAGATAATGAAAACCATGCTAAAGTACTACTGAAATCCTTTCCGTTTCAATTTGGAAACATACCTACAAGCAAATAAAAAACTGACCTTTAGCAAAAAATATCAGCATAAATAGTGCAACAGTGTAACTAGATATACATAGTCTAGTAATGAAGGTCATCATGCAGGCCAGGCAGGTGATGGTGGTAGATATGTGTAGCGGCCTTTCAGGAATATGCTTTTATAGCAGTGGTCTGGAAGATTTACAGAGTAGCGTAATAGTAACGTAGCATAATAGCTATGTTTAGGTGAGCAGGATAATGACGGTAAATAAGCAGTCTGTTATTCTACACTTTCGGGTGTATACCATTATACAGTTGGCCCAAGAACCGGCCTACCTGGTTCAAAGCCTTAACAAGTTTTAGTCTTTTAGGGCATTTTTCAAATTCTTAGTGTCATAAATAAAACCAGTGGAAGTTCATCATGCAACTGGATCATTCTGTAGGTCTGTAAGTGTAGAAGGAAAATTTTTATATTAACATAGATAATAGCAAATTAACATATAGAGCCATAAACAGTAATTAAAAGCTTCTAAAATATTAAGGTCAAGCATAAATTAGAATGTTAAGCAAATAAGATAGGTCTAGCAAATAGTTAACTAAAAAATCAGTTATATTGCATTATTTTTTAGGCTTACAGTAAAATTTCCAGAGTAAGAAAAGAACAGCAAATTGATACACCGAAACCAGTTTTGGACAGGATAAGAGTTTGAGAACACCCGTGATTCAAGGCTAGGAAGCGATAACACAGAGAAGATGCCTCTGAAAGTATCAAAAAGCAGCTGGGCTGATGAATCAGCAGAAAGGCAACAAAAGGCTTTTGCTGTAAGCAGGGTCACGCTGACATAATGCATGAAGAGAAAATCTTAGTAAATTCAGGCGTTAGCAAAAATACTAGAAGAATATATTAGAAATTAACTCTAGTGTAGAAATTAAGACAAATCAAGCATGCCAAGCAATGATTAAATGAAAGCACATACTATATTTCTTTTTATTAAAAGCTTAAGCTTCAGGTCACTATTATAAAAAAGTTTGGAAGGTTTAAGAAAGAAAATGATGAGAGGAAACCCATATATGGAATTTACGCCTTGGCCAGTTAGAGAAAATGGGAACAGCATAGAAAAATAACAAATTCCATGAGGGGGCCAGTGATAGGAAAATAAGGAGATGATAAGGGTTCCCATGGAAACTCAAGGTTCGCTGGACAGGAGTAGAAGGGAGTCAGAGAAGATGGGCAAAAGAGCTCATTATAGCGAGGTCAGAAAAGATAGGAAATGACATAAGAAAAGCCCAAAGATGGTAAGAGGAAGCCATCCACCCAGTCTTAGACCAATCAAAATAAGCCGAACAGACACCAAGAGGAATAATGGACAGTAAAACCAGGTGCAGAATGAGCTAATCGAATGAGGTAAAAATGATAAGAAATTGTTATAAAAACTTCAATTGCTCTAATGTTCGGGGCTCAATGTCATTCAGTTGATTTATTGCAATAAAGCCTTAAAACTCTGTCTGTCTATCTCGAGTCCTAATAGCCAAAAAACCTTCTGATGATGAATTTTTCGCCACAACATAAGCAAAAGAGGAGATAAAAAAACAAATTCTTTTCAAACAGTATGATGACATCCTGTTTAGTCCTGAGCTCCAGACCTTAAACAATGCTAAAAAAATGGGAATAAGGTTATATTTTTAATTTGTTTTTCTTGAGATGGTGAGTATTTTAACAACTATATGCATAGTTTTCCCTGCCATATTAAGGGGACAAATGTCAAATCTACCTAATAAACTCAGTGCCCAATGTTCTTTTTTGCTACCTATCTTTGTAAATGCACTTGGGGGTTTAATCTTGTAAGTGGCTTAAAAATCAAGAAGCCTATCATGAAGTTTTATATAGAAAAAGATGTGTAGTACATTTTGCCATAACAGCATGGAATTTGGAAAATCTTAAATAAATAAAATATAAATAAAAATATAAAGCATAAGGAGAACTATAATTATTATTCCAAATGGGCCTCAGCTATCTATTTTAGGAGACTCTTACAGTCTGTAGATATGTGTCATTATGACGGTGTTAATTTTCACCAATCTAAACTGTTTACCAGATAGAGAGAAAGATCGAGAGGGAGACATAGAGAGAAAATTAAAAAAAGCACTTCAATGGACTCAATAATACGCCTAGGGCAGGTAGCCATTAACAGAAAATCACATAGCTGGTATGGTATAGAAAAGACACGCTGAAAAATAATAATTGTGTCTGCATTTCTGTAGATTACTACTCTGAGATATATCTGCTCTCCAAATGTGCTATTTGTAGCACGATGTAACAAAAGGATTAGTATAGTTTAAAGATAGTGTGAAGTCAGTTTCTACTTTAGAAATACTAAAATGTATTTCTAAATTGAAAGCTTGTGTAGACACTTGAGATTATCACACTTCTGTTAAGCAAAGTGGAAAGAAGCAGAGGCAGATTTGGACTACTATACAGCTCTTCATGAAAAAGCACTCTTAAAACCAAATCTTCATTTGATGACAGTTCTTGTTTTTGTCCTAACTGATGAAGTATTCCTGTTTATATAATTATCTTCTATTATTAAAATACTTTATATAACAATAGGTTTACATGGTTATTATTGTCATATGTATAGAGTAAAAAATTCTTCTGATCAACATGCAAGAAATTGCCACTCTCTAGCACCATTATTAATAACGATACATGCCTTACCTGCAAAATCTCAGAACAATATCAGTACTAACATGTTAACAGCATACAAAGTAATTGAAAATTATGGTAGAAATAAGATTGTTTGAGAATACCCAAAATTATACTCAGTGAGTTGACCTCCTTGGCATTAACCACGAGCATGACTCTGAATTCTATGCAATTACAGTTAAAAAGCTGAGACTCGGGGTGGCATATAATAATCCGCTTTACATTTTTAAGCATGAATAATGCTTGGGAAAGTACTCCGCTGCCATTTAGTGAATGCAGTAAAATCATGCTGCAAAAAATCATGAATATTTTTATATGTTTTGCCACTCTAAGGTAACTCATCAATATTCATGAATGGGGCGGTTCCTCAAAATAAAATCACAATGGCAAATAAAACTGTTTTTACTGTATAATAGTAACAATAAGAGCACCATACTATTCAAAACATCAATTCCGGGAAGCAGCCAGGATTGAACCTACGACCCTTGATTATGAGTCAGTGTCAGCGTCATACCCTAACTCGATTTTTTTTTCTTTGGTTATATTGTTGTAAAAGTGTTTAATTGATATTTGGTCTTCTCACATTATGTAATGTAAGTAAATGTAAATTATTACATTAAATTTGAAAAAAGAATAGGATGTCTGAAACTTGAAAGTACTTCTTATAAGAAGTGTAATGATGTTTTCCCTCCTTTTTATGCAGCATAGACTTGACACAAGTCTTCTTTTAACAATTCAACAACTTTATTTTGAACAACAATAACAACATAATCTTATAACTTAGTTAATAAATTTTAAGTCAGGTCAAACTCTGTATTTTCTTGTGACCGCAAACTTCCCCCCTCCCACTTCCGGAAACACATAACACCTTTCTCACTATTATCGAAACATCTGAAAATGAATGATGCTACATTTACAAATATTTAAAACTACTCTTATTTAAATGAAAAAGTTCACTTACACATTGACTCTTACAAGAAGGATTTAGGAGTCATAGTCCCAGAGGTGTTCTATTGGATTTAGGTCAGGAAAGTGTGGTGGCCAGTCAATGGTATCAATTCCTTCATCCTCCAGGAACTGCCTGCATACTCTCACCACATGAGGCCAGGAATTGTCGTGCACCAGGAGCCACTGTACCAGCATAGGGTCTGACAATGGGTCCAAGGATTTCATCCTGATACCTAATGGCAGCCAAGGTGCCTTTGTCAAGCCTGTAGCGGTCTGTGTGACCCTCCATGGATATGCCTCCCCAGACAATCATTAACCCACCACCAAACTGGTCATGCTGAATGATGTTACAGGCAGCATAATGTTCTCCATGGCTTCTCCAGACCCTTTCACTTCTGTCACGTGCTCAGGGTGAACCTGCTCTCATCTGTTAAAAGCACAGGGCACCAGTGGTGCATCTGCCAATTCTGGTATTCTATGGCGAATGCCAATCGAGCTGCATACTGCTGGGCAGTGAGCTCAGGGCCCATTAGAGGACATGGGTCACCCTCATGAAGTCTTTCTGGTTGTTTGGTCAGAGACATTCACACCAGTGGCCTGCTGGAGGTCATTTTGTAGGGCTCTGGCAGTGCTCATCCTGTTCCTCCTTGCCCAAAGGAGCAGATACTGGTCCTGCTGATGGGTTATGGACCTTCTATGGCCCTCTCCAGCTCTCCTAGAGTAACTGATTGTCTCCTAGAATCTCCTCCATGCCCTTGAGACTGTGCAGGGAGACACAGCAAACCTTCTGGCAATGACACGTATTGATGTGCCATCCTGGAGAAGTAGGACTACCTGTGCAACCTCTGTAGGGTCCAGGTATCGCCTCATGCTACCAGTAGTGACACTGACTGTAGCCAAATGCAAAACTAGTGAAGAAACAGTCAGAAAAGATGAGGAGGGAAAAATGTCAGTGGCCTCCACCTGTTAAACCATTCCTGTTTTGGGGGTCATCTCATTGTTGCCCCTCTAGTGCATCTGTTGTTAATTTCATTAACACCACAGCAGCTGAAACTGATTAACAACCCCCTCTGCTACTTAACTGACCAGATTAATATCCCATAAGTTTCATTGACTTTATGCTATACTCTGATTAAAAAGTGTTCCTTTAATTCTTTTGAGCAGTGTATATTGGAATCACTATCAAGTTGACAGAATAGCACTTAAGCCGCACTGAATTCACGTGGCACAAATTAAATTAATAAAAGTATTAAAAAATCTTTTCGTCCATAACTGAGGGGGCAGTATGATTTGGCTGACAACATAATGGCCCCTTTTGCAGGCTTGTGGTGCCGGGCTTGGTTTGGCACCAGGGAAAAGTTGCATAGATGCTACTAATTGATGATCCTGGAAATATGCATTAGTTGACACCCCAAGTTCTTTTAGTTGCTAAAGACATGTATGAAAACATAATCTACAAATTAGTTTCTGTATATTATAATATGATTTTCATTTACTCCTCTTACCATGGCATTACAGAATATGAAATAGTGGTTTTACATAAATTGAGCACAAAAAAGTTAATTACGAAACTGGAAAAAAGGCAAATTCTACGCACCTTTGCCACTATTCCTTGGCTACTAGATATCTAGTTAAAATGGCTAATTATAAATACAAATAAGGCAGTAGCTTATTAGCCTATTCCCTCTTCAGTTTAGCAGATGTAAACTTTAATTGGGTTCAACAAACATTTTGAATAATTATTAATAAATGCCAAATATAATGCAATTTTGAAGAAGTTATTTGGGACCACTAAGGTAAAATGGGCTTTTACAAACTTAAAATCACTGTTTAGCTCTGCTCCTCCTTGGGTCAGTCTTAACACTCTTTTTATTTCGAGGTTGAAGGGGATGTGTAATGTTTAGATATTGATTCTACTTTGCCAACAAAATATCCTATGTACTGAATGTATTCTTGTGTGTACCATTCTAACAAATTACTACATTCAGAGAAGATCTATTACTATGGAAAAAAAGAATTATTAACCATTTAACTGGCTTTGGAAAAACGTTATCAGCATGTCACCCGATTCGTGGTGCTCCAGTGATCGACCCTTATTCTACAGCAAAGAGATGTATACTTTGTTGTTTTGCCCGATCATTGGCAAATGATGGCTGTTTATTCTGATGCCAAGAGGCATTATTTTTGTTTAGACTCCTTTTATTAAACGGGATGACCTGGTTGGTGTCCCAGCTTTTCATGTTTCATTTCAAGAACTACATCACAGACGAATGAAAACATCATCATTAATTTGTTGTGCTTCATGACTGCTAAACATGCCTCAAAATATCCTGTTTTCGATAGTAGGCTGTCTATTTCTCTTCTCTCATTAATTCCTTGCCCGTCCCACCTTTTCTTTCAGTCTCTGTCAATGTCATCATACATAAGGACTTCCTCAAGCTCTCCTTCTTAACTTAATGTACTAGCTTGTCTTTAAACTACTCTGTAAATTTAGATGTGGACTTCTGAGCTGTTCTTAATGGAAAAATCCACCCATGAATTATATTTTTAAATCTGTTACTAACCCTGTGTTATTTTTAGTTATTTCCAAGAAAAATTCTTAATCTCATCTTTGGCAAGAACAATAGTGATAACAATATTTCTGATACATTAGATATTAATGCTGTCCATCAATGAACTACAGCAAATAATATCAAAACATCTATGCAAAAAAACTCAAATCACTTGTGCTGCATAATAAACATATTGGGTATTCAGTAACATGCCTACAATGTCCCAAACATGCATTTTTATGAAAACAGTGTTAAATAAACCATTTCCAAAAAATCCCCTTGTAAATGAAAGTGGAACATGTTAAAATTAGAACATGCTTTTTAAACTAGGGAATGGGGGGGAATGGGGTGGCAGGGAGTTTAGGACAGGCCAGATTTAGATCTATACATGGAAGAACAAACAATGGTGTAGAAATAAAAATGCACAGTAATGTAAATTCGAAGCAAACATTTAAATGTAGAAGGAGTAACACATTAAAAATAGCTTGCCTTAATTCTAGAAGTAATAAAAAATAAGGTAAATGAGTTGGAGTTTTATGTAGCAGACCTGGTTAAATAACAAAGATGGGGATGAGTGTAACATAGAGGGATACACATTTTTTAGGAAGGATAGACAGAACAGAAAAGGAGGTGGGGTTGCTGTTTATGCCAAACAGAATTTAAATGTAAGTCATCTTCGGTTGGATGATGAGCCCCATCTTAGTGAGGACATGTGGCTTCGCCCGGAAAATATTAGGGAAACAGGTCTTATTTTAGGAGGGTGTTATAGACCACCAAATTCAGACAGTAATTTCAACACACATCTTTTTAGTAATATCAAAAAGGCAAGTTTACAGGGAGATATTATAGTCATAGTCAATATTAACTGAGATAACCATGCAGATGGAGGAGTACAAGAGCAGGAGGTTTTAGAAGTTAAATCAGTGACTGTTTTTTAACACAGCATGTTAAAGTACCAACACGGGGTGAAGCCTGTCTGGATTTAGTATTTTGTAATCAGGATAAAATTGAGGGTGTAGAGATGATTGAACCACTAGGGTCAAGTGACCATAATATAATACAATTCTCAGTATTTTGTAAGAGTACAGATGCAAAGACTAAAATTGTTAAAAAGTTGAACTTTGGTAGGGCTAATTTTGAGCAGATGCGACAAAGTCTAAGTAGGATACACTGGGATCAGCTTTTAAATGTGGAGACAGTCGAGAAGCAGTGGAACAGGTTTAAAAATGTTTTACATGTAATGCAGGACAGATACATACCTAAATTTGGAATTAATAGGAAACTAAAAAAAACTCCACCGTGGATTAATAAAGATTTAAAAAAAAAGTTGCAAAGAAAAAAACTGCTTTATAAGACATATAAGACTGATGACTGCAAAGTGAATCGTAGAGCATATGAGAACACGAGGGCAACCATTATGAAGGATATCAGGGAGGCTAAAAGATAGTTGGAGAGTAATATAGCAGATAAGGCGAAAGAAGACCAAGAGATTCTTTCAGTATTTTAGTAGTAAAAGAACAGTTAAGGAGGAGGTCAAGTGCATCAGGAATAGTAAAGGGGAATTAAAAGATACAGACAATGAAATAGCAGATGTCCTAAACTTACATTTTTCTGAGGTGTTTACAATTGAGCAAGTGGACAACCTCCCAGAGGTAAACACGACTACTAAGGAGGTACTGAGAGATTTGGAAATTGTAGAGGGAGAAGTGCTGCTCAGATTAAATAAGATGAAATCAAACAAATCACAGACATCAGATAATATTTATCCTTGTGTTCTTAAGAAGACTAGTGAGTGCATATATAAACCCTTGACACATATTTTTAGGAAGTCACTGCGCACTGGAGGGAGTCAGTGCTAGGGCCACTGCTATTTTTTATATATATAAATGATTTAGATAGGAATATAAGTAACAAGCTGGTTAAGTTTGCAGATGACACCAAGATAGGTGGATTAGCAGATAATTTGGAATCCGTTATATCATTACAGAACGACTTGAATAGCATACAGGCGTGGGCAGATGAAATTTAATGTCAGTAAAGGTAAAGTATTGCACATAGAAAGTAAAAATGATAGGTTTGAATACACAATGGGCGGTCGGAAAATCAAGAGTACACCTTATGAGAAGGATTTAGGAGTCATAGTGGACACTAAGCTATCGACTTCCTGACAGTGTTCAGAAGCCATTAAGAAGGCTAACAGAATGTTAGGTTATATAGCACAATGTGTGGAGTACAAGTCCAAGGAGGTTCTGCTCAACTTTTATAATGCACTGGTGAGGCCTCATCCTGAGTACTGTGTGCAGTTTTGGTCTCCAGGCTACAAAAAGGACATAGCAGTGCTAGAAAAGGTTCAGAGAAGAGTGACTAGGCTGATTCCAGGTTTACAGGGGTTGAATTATGAGGTAAGATTAAAAGAGCTGAGCCTTTACAGTTTAAGCAAAAGAAGATTAAGAGGTGACATGATTGAATTGTTTAAAATTATTAAGGGAATTAGTACAGTGGATCAAGACTGTTATTTTAAAATGAGTTCATCAAGAACACAGGGACACAGTTGGAAGCTTGTTAAGGGTAAATTTCGCACAAACATTAGGAAGTTTTTCTTTACACAAAGAACGATAGACACTTGGAATAAGCTACCAAGTAGTGTGGTAGACAGTAAGATGTTAGGGACTTTCAAAACTCGACTTGATGATTTCTTGGAAGAAATGAGTGGATAGGACTGGTGAGCTTTGTTGGGCTGAATATCCTGTTCTCGTCTAGAGTGTTCTAATGTTCTAACTGAAGCCCCCTCCTTTCATTGGTGCCATAAACTTTCATGTCATATCAAAATTGCAGAGTGGTCTTTGAGATATGTACAACTAAATTAAATTAATAAAAGTTAAAGGAAAGTGTCAGGAAAACATCAAGTGAAAAGTACATGTTATATTTGTGCATATCGGAGATGTTTAAACAAATAGAAGAGAGGTTCAACACTATAGTTTCAACAACAACCAATGAAAAACCTAAATATGTGGTTTAGTGAAGAACAAAAGAAGAAAGAGGCAGGTCTTGAATTCAAAAGACTGATTCAGTTTTAATGCACTCCCACTGTGCATGAGGGAATTTTCTGGAAGTGGCTAATATAACAGAATTTCAGCCAAAAATAAAAACAAAAAGACAAAAGTTATGATTTTTTTTGGCACAGTATTCCTTTAAACACCCTCTTCTGTACAGCAGCTCCCAGCCTACCTGTTGCTCCCTGCCTCATGTCAGAACATTTGTTTCCACCCGTCAGTTTGGTGAAATTGGCCTTCGGGCACATAACTACTGTCCCAGTTACTTGCCCTCTGTTTAATCATACTGCCATGCAGCTGTGTCACTTCTTTTGTGGTAATGACCACCAAAATGATAACCACAATAACTACCACTCTCAGCGGGGGCATAAAGGAGCCAACAAAGGTTACAAATGAAATAAGGAAAGATATAAAGGACATAAACATGACAAGAATATTAAAGACCAAAAGAAACATTTAAGTAATCACTCTGAGGCAACCTTTAAAAGTGTGGTAGAAAAAAATGAGGAAAGTACAGGAAAATGCAAGTAAGTCCGAGTATAATAATATATAATAATAATAATAATAATAATAATAATATGATCAGCTTGAAGACGTTAAGTAAATGTTCACGACTCATATTGAAATTGAACCAGTGGCATTCACCACTGACGAAAAAGCAACAACTACAAAATCTAAATGCAAAATGCTTGGAGACAGACTAACTTAGCTGGAGGATGGATACAGATAAAATAATATCAGAATTGAAGGTCTCCCTGAAAACTGTGAAAGTCCAAACCCAGTGAAATTCATAGCTGAACTATTCTCTAAAATAATCAGAGAGGACTTTAAATCATACACAGAGATATAAGCAGCTTACTGCATACATGGATCGAATGCCTCAAAACCTAGAAGCCTTATTGTTTGTTTTGACAAATTACAATATAAAATAAACTTGATTTAGCTTCTCAAATAACCCTGTTTGTATTTTCCCTAAATTCTCACCTTCAACAACCTTCAAAACGTGCCCCAACGATGAAATCAGATACAGCCTATCCTGCTAAATTGAAAGTAGATATTCAAGGCAAGTCCTACATTTTTAGTTCTCCAGATGAAGAAGAAAAAGAGCTAAGAAAATTGATTCCAACATTTTTTGGAATATGAGCGTGAGTCACATTATGTCCGGGCAAGGCAAAGAAGATTTTACCTTCAATTTGGTTCATTCACAGTGAAACTAATTACAAGTTCTATTCTCTTCTTGGCTACTTTTACATTTTAATTACAATTACAATTATAACTTTTTTCCCCCAAAAGGGAATTGTTTAACATCATACTCTCGGTTTATTATATTAGGATTATACTGTCATTCGTTATCATCTTCTCCATGGATGCTGTTTAGCATCATTCCCATGGCTTATTCTTTCGGGACTGTTTAAGAATATATTCTAGGTTTATGGTATTTGGACTGTATTGCCAATAGATATCTCTAATGTAATCTTTTTACGCTGCTAATTTTGTTTTAGAAATGCTCTGTCTCTAGTTATGTCAGAGGACTAGGACTTCATGAAATGTGGTCTAGCCTCACTTGGGGAGGCAAAATGGAGTGCCAGGGGATGTGGGGGGAAGGAAGAGCAAGCTATTTCTAATCTATCCTTTTTATCTTCACAATTGTAAGGGCCAACACAACAATAGGCTTCATAGCCATACCTCCTTGGAAAATTGGAAATTAAGGTTAAAGCTATCTTAATTTAAGACTAATTAACAAAGTTCTTAAGCAGCATCTCTCTGACCAAACATTGAACTTCATGAGCTGGAATGTCAAAGGTCTCAATCATGAATTAAAGAGGATAAAATTATTCTCTCACTTAACAGGTCTAAACTCCAAGATAGTATTTTACAGGAGACTCACTTATTAAGCAAGGATCAGCTTCGGTTGAAAACAGATTGGACTGGCATAATATTCCACTCCAGCTATACGAAGAAAACTAGAGGTTTGAGAATATTAATACATAGAGCAATTTAATGTGTAGTATCAGATGTAGTATCTGACCCGTGATGGGTAATTTATTTAATTGTGAAGGGATTTTGATAAATATGTATGCATCCAATGTGAATGACAGAGACTCCATCCAAAATGTGCTTGCACCCATTTCTAATGTGCACACTCATAAAATTATAATGGCCAAAGACATTAATTGTGTTTTAAATCCAGACTTGGATAGGTTTTCAGCTATAGGGCAATAGTATCTAACACTGCAAAACAATTACACAGTTTATAATTGATCATAGCTTATGAGATCCATGGAGTTTTTTAAATACAAACATAAGAGCATATTCCTTCATGTTCTCACCAATACATTATTGTTACTGAAGATTTGATTATTTCTTTATAGATAAAAAATTTTTTGCCCAAGATCAAATCTTGCAAGTATGATGCTATATTTATGTTCGACTATGCCCTTCTGATGATGGAGCTCAAATCACTACTCCCCACTCTTTAAATTGGCATCTTAACCCCCTGTTATTAGCTGATAAGAACTGTACAAAATTTATATCCAAACAAATTGATTATTTCTTAGAGTCAAATGCATCCTTAGAGGTCTGTGGAGTAATACTATGAGAAGCTATGAAGACATTATTAAGGGAACAGATTACTTCATATCTCTCACACAAAAATAAATCGGAAACCAAGAAGGAGATATTATTAATCAGTGAAACCAGAATAGATCAAGAACATGCAAGGTCTCCAGATGAGGCATTTTATAGGAAATGACAAGCTTTGCAATCGGAATTAAACCTCCTGACAACATAAGAAAGGTAATAACTCATTTTGAAATTGCTACATCATTACTATGAACATGGAGAGAAGACTAATAAGAACTTAGCTCAACAAATCCACAAGCAGGAAGATTGCAATGCAGTTTCAATAATTACCAACACATACAGGATTAAACACAATGTGTATAGATGGTCTACTCTCCATCTCACTTTAACAGGGAGAATTAACACTATCAAGATGAATATCCTTCCTAAGCTTCTTCTTCTAATTCAAAGCATCCCTATACACATTGATAAATCATTTTTTAAGAAATTAGATTCAAACATAACCTCATTATTTGGGATTCAAAACATGCACACATCCAAAGGGTGACACTACAGCGACCTAAAGCAAAAGGTGGCATGGCTCTGTTTAAGTTTAAATTTTATTACTGGGCGGCAAATATACAAACTATAAAAACGTGTACATTGACACAAAGAGATGAACACACACAAGCTTGGTTTGCAATAGAAATAAAATCCTGCAGTACTTATTTATATTCTTATCTTTGTATCTCTGTAAATACACATTATCGTTAATATACTAACAATTCAATTGTCCTTCATTCACTCAGAATATGGAACCAATGTAGGAACCACTTAAAAAAACAGAAGCTTGTATCTGTGGCACATCTAAACAATAACCACCTTTTTCCATCCTCTCAAACTTTAAGTTTTTAATGTTTAGAAAACATATGGGATTGAGTCATTTAGAGATTTGTATATAAATAATGTATTTGCATCCTGCAAACAATTACACTCCCAGTTTGGCTTCCCATCAACACAATTTTTCCACTATATCCAAATTAGAAACTTTACTAAATTAAATCTGCCCAATTTTCCTCACTTCCCACCTATTTCTGTTCCAGAAGAAATATTAATCAGTCCTGAAGACTCTTACTCAACATTTCATAAAAGGAGTGGAAGGTTGCCATGCACAGAATTTACTCTAGCTCCATATGCGCAAAGCATACAATTATTCATTAGTCTTACATTGAGCACATCTACATCCAAAATGTTTGTAGGGAAGGTTCCAAAATGTGAACGTTGCAATTGAGCTCCAGCCTCATTGGGCCAAATGTTTTGGGCGTGTACCAAATTAACATCATTCTGGGGCAAAATCTATGAATGCCAGATAGCCTTGGTGTCACAATCACTATCACAAACCATTAACAACTGTGTTTGAATCCTACCCCACCTCTTTTAAGTCATTGGGTAAATGATTTAGAGGATCTGTTCAAATATTTTTTAAAACCTGGCAGAATCTAATCAATAACATTTTAGAACAAACATTTATATTGGGGAAAGGGATTCTCTTTCCTCTTTTCTACTCTTGAAGTTTTACTCTGGCTGTTGGCCTTCCTGTCTTTCTCTTGGGTAGGGGTTGAATTGAACTTAGTTTTGCTAAGTTCAATTTTACCGTATGGAATATTACTTGCTTTGTATAAAATCAATAAAAAAAAAGGCAGTTGCAAAATCAGTAAGTAGGAACCTGCTTGCAACCTCAAGTGCTTTTAGAGTTTTTCCCATAACTGTCCTAAAGTTACTTAGATCAGAGAGTACTACAGGCCAAAGTTACAGATTTGTATTTATTTATAGACATCATACTAACAAACTCATGGGTCAATTGAAGTTTGTCCTGAGATAGTATCTTACTAGCTGCGGATCAATACCAGGCTGCATAATATGGTACTGAGAGGAGATAATTCTCACGTCTTAGTCATGCTGCATGGAACAGAGGATCGATATTTTTGTTTCGTGCTTCTCCTCTGTTTGCACACCTGCCATCTTTTTGCCCATTAACATCAGGATGCAGGCAATTAATGTCCTCTCTCTCTCTCTTTTTTTTTTTCTTCCAAAATGTAACATTTTATTAATTTTATTAAAATCAAATAACATTCCATACAAGCAAGTCAAGTTTATCAAAATTAGGTTTGAAACAAATAAACCCCCACCCAGGAGAAAGAGAGCTAGGCCAGCAGAGTAAAACTTTAATAATAGTAAAAATATGTAAATAAATACATGAATTGAAATAAATAGAATAAAAAAGAGGGGAGAGAATCCACTTCCTCAATTTAAATGCTTATTCTTAAATGTTATTGATTAGATTCTGCCAAGACTTGAAAAAGTTTTGTACAAATCCTTTAAGTGAGAATTTGACGTTTTCCAATTTTAGATAATATATTACATCAGTTACCCACCAACTTAAAAGAGGTGAATTAGCATTCTTCCAGTTGAGCAAGATAAGTCAATAGTGTAGTTGAGGCAATTACAGTTTGTCCTTCTTCACTTTAAGCCCATCTGGAAGTATACCAAACACAGCTGTTAGTGAGTTAGGAGGGATTGAGACAACAAGGCTGTCTGAAAGGCATTTAAAGATTTTTGTCCAAAATTAAGTTAATTTGGTGCACGCCCAAAACATATGGCCCAATGAGGCTGGAAATTGATTGCAACGTTTGTAGATTGGCTCTTGCCCTGGAAACATTTTGGATAATTTTAAAAGAGACAGACACGCCTAACATATAATTTTAAGTCGAATAATTGTATGCTTTGTGCATATGGAGCTCAAGTGAATTCTGTGTATTGCTGCCTTCCACTCCTTTTCTGAGATGTTGAGTAAGAGACCCTTTTTTCCACTGTACTCTGGAATCTTTGAAAAAGAGGGACTTTAAAATGTTTTTATATATTACGGAAATGCTGTCCGAGTCCTCAAGACTGATCACTATTTCTATAAATTGGGCAGGTTTTGTTTAACAATGTTTCTAATTTGAAGTTAATGAAAAAATATGTTGCTGGAAAGTAAAATTTGGAGTGTAATTGTTACTAGGATGCAAAGACATCTATGTACTAAGTGATTTAATCCCAAATGTTTTCCAGACATTAAAAACTGCATACAAGTCAGAGGGTGGAAAAAGGTGGTTCTTGTGCAGATGTGCCACACATAAAAGCTCCTGTATATTAAAATATTCCTACATTGGTTCTATATTCTGAGCAGAATTGGGTTGTTAGTATATTGGCGATCACATGAACTTATTGGGGTACAAAGCAAGGAATATAAAGAAATACTGCAGGATTTTATTTCTATTGCGGACCAAGCCTGTGTCTGTTCATCTATTTTGTTTCAAAGTTAGGTAGAGCCATGCCACCTTCCACCTTAGGTCTTTGTAGGGTTGCCCTTTTGAATTCCAAATAAATGAAGTTACAGTTGAATCTAATTTCTTATTAAATGATTTATTGATGTACACTGGAATGTTTTGAAATAGAAAAAGAAGCTTAGGAAGGATATTCATCTTGACAATGTTAATTCTTCCAGCTAAAGTGAGATGAAGGGTCTTTGCAAGTCTTGCTTAATTTTTTTACATGAAGACAGAAAAATTTTGTTGATAAAGAACTTGATGTTTATTTGTGACGTTTATCCTTAAGTATTTAAATTGATCTGCAATGATAGAAGGGAAGGTTTCCGATCTAATATTGTGTGCTTGAGAATTTACTGGAAAGAGCACACTTTTTTAAAATTAATTCTGAGACCAGAAATCTTCTGAAATTCTGTTACTGCTGTTAGGACTGCAGGTACAGTATTTTGTAGATCGGATATCTACAGTACCATATCATCTGCATATAGATAAATTTTCTGTTCAAGTCCTACTGTGATAATCCCCTTTATCTCATAAGCATTTTGACAGTGAGCTACCAGTGGCTCAATGGTGATTACAAAAAGCAGTGGTGACAAGGGACATCCTTGTTCAGTACACATTCTAGTTTAAAGTAATCTGAATTAATGTTGTTAATACAAACTGAAGATTCTGGTCTGGTATACAGTTGTTTGATCCATGCACAAATGTTTGGGACAGACCCAAATTTCTCCAATATGGTGAAAAGGTAGTTCCATATCAAATGTGTTTTCTGCATCCAGTGATAATAATATCTCCGGGGGTGTTAGACTTTGTGGGTAAAAATATTACATTAAACAGGTGTTGAAGACTAGAAGCTAAGTGTCTGCTTTTAATAAATCCAGTTTGGTCTTGTGATATTACCGAAGGAAGCATTTTCTCAATCCTTCTAGCTAGGACTTTGGAGATATCTTAACATCGTTATTCAAAAGGTAGATTGGTCTCTTGATGCACATTGTAATAAGTCCTTATATTGCTTAGGAAAGATGATAATTAAAGCTTGACAAAAAGTTTGAGGTAGAATTTTATCGTCTCTGGTTTCTGTAAATGTTGCTAATAAAAGGGGAGCTAGCTTAATTGAGAACTGTTTATGAAATTCGGCAGGGTAGCCATCAGGGCCTGCTGCTTTCCCACTCTGAAGTGAGTTTATAGCATCTAGTAATTCTGAGTATCTAGTTGTGGTATCTGTAATGCTGCCAGAAATACATTAGGTTGTGTCTTGTCTTCTTTAAACTCCGTAGAATATAAGGACTTATGGAAGTTTCCAAATATGTTCATTATAATTTTATGGTCAATGATTTTGTCTCCATCTGTGTTGGTAATTGCTGGGATTGCATTGTGAACTTCCTGCTTGTGGATTTGTTGAGCTAAAATCTTATTAGCTTTCTCTCCGTGTAGTAATGATGTCTTGATTTAAAAATGAGTTGCTCTTTTTCTTTAGTTGTCAAGAGGTTGAGTTCTGAATGCAAAGCCTGTCTTTTTTCTATGAAGTGCTTCATTTGGACACCTGTCATGTTCTTGATCTATTCTGGTAATTTCACTGATTAGCTCTGATACCTTCTTGGTTTCTAATTTATTTTTGTGGGTAAGATATGAGATAATCTTTCCTCTTCTAGAATTCCTGAAGCCTATAAAAAAAACTTGTAATCATGACCCACCTTAAATCTGTTCACACCTCTTCAGCATCTTTTGTTGCTGCTGTCCCATCCCCCCACCACTGGAGCTCATCATGGGAAAAAAAGTTTTCCCAGCTCAAGCCAAGGCACCTTATCTGCATATGTGGTGCCTGGAGTTGTACAGGGTAAATAATATAACAACATTTGGAATGCATACATTTCACGTGTGTTCCGTGTCTAAACCAATCTGTGTAAATTGTAAGATGAAGTGCAAGGCAGGAATGATTGAACACATAACTAAAAAAGAAGCACTTTTCATATTTTAGTAATAATTGACAAAATATACACATGAAGTGTATAATTTGTGAAGACTGAAGTCCAAACATCAAATAAAAACTTTCACAAAAGGTTTATGTATAACAAAACAAGTACGCTTTTATTCAAGAATATAACCAAAGAAAAAGAAAATTGGTTTAGGGTAGAATGATGGCTTTGTTGGCGCAGCGGTAAGAATAATGTTAATGGTAATAAAACGTTCGCCGGCTCGATTCCGAGCGTGCCTGTTTTGAGTAGTGAGCTGCTGTTATTCTATTATACAATTAAAAACATACATTTGATTTTAGTCTGTAACAGCCAGTGTAAATTATGGTACTTGTAAAAGTTATTTTTTTTTTAGTCAGTTTTATTCTTCCAGCCATGTTCATGCTTCCTCCGATCTGACACTGCTGTTTTCACATAAAGACGTGCTATAACAGAGGTGAACTCAGATGATGATGAGAGGTCTAGATCAGATAAAGAGAACAGAGGCCCTCCCCACAAGAAATGTCCACTCACACAAAAGAACAATGCAGCTGCACCTGGCATAAAGGCAAAATATGGCACTATTTGGATGCAGCAACAGGTCAGGCGTCATCCTGCCAGAAAGCCTTCACAGTTTCCCAGAGTATTCCTGCAGAAACCTCAGAGTATGTATTAGTCTCTAAAAAAATAGATTTTCTTGGATATAAATTCTGTACCGTTCTTGTCTGCTAATAAAAGTGGGTTAAGACGCCAGCTGCGAGATGAATATTTGGGGCATAATGATTTTAGCTCCATAATAAAAGGGGCATGGTCAGAGATAACAATAGCTTTGTACTTACAATATTTAATCGTAGGCAAGAAATTATTATCTATAAAAAAATAATCAATTCTTGAGTAGCAGTGATGCTTTGATTGGTAGAAAGAATATGCTCTTGAGTTTGGGTTTAGTAATCTTTAGTAAACTGTGTAACTGTTTGTGCAGTATTAGACATCATCACCCCTGTGGCTAGAGACCTATCTAAGTCTAGATTTAAAACACAATTAAAGTCTCCAGCCATTATAATTTTATGGGAATGGATGCAAATATGTTTTGGATGAAGTCCCTATCATTCACATTGGGTGCGCAGATATTTATTAAAATCACTTAGCTTTGGCTCGAGAGAGGTAAACAAGGTTAGCACGCGAGTCATATTCCAAACAAAGGTCGTATACCAAGCAAACTTTTTCGTGTCCAAACAGGACATATACCAAGTTGGACTTATTCCAAAGCAGATGTATACCAAGGTACCACTGTATTTCTTCAGGATCAGATACTACATCTGTTACTACAAATGAGATTGTTCTATGTATAAGAATTTCCACACCTCTAGTTTTCTTTGTAAAGCTGGAATTGATTATTATCCAGTCCAGTCTCTGTGCAGATGAAACTGATCTTTGCTTAATAAGTGGGTCTCCTGTAAAAATACTATTTTAGAGTTTAGACCTGTTACGTGAGAGAATACTTTCTTTCTCTTTAATTCATGATTCAGCTCTTTAACATTCCAGCTCATAAAGTTAATTGTTTGGTCATGAAGATATTGCTTCTGAACTTTTGTTGTCAGTTTGTAGTCCTAACTTAAGATAATACAGCTTTGACCTTAATTTCCAGGTTTCCCAGGATTTATTACCATGAAGCCTAATGTGTTGGCATTAAAAGGATAGATTAGAAATAACCTACTCTCTTTCTCTCTCCCCTTAGTCAAAACACCCACCCCCCCCAAATGTGAGGCTAGACCACATTGTACAAAGTCCCAGTCATCTGGCATACCTAGAGACAGAGCACATCTAAAACAAAAGAAGCTCCCTAGCAGCGGTATATAAGGATTAAAATAGAGATATCTATTGACAATACAGTCCAAATACTATAAACATAAAATATAATCTTGAACCGTCTTGAGAGAGTAAACCCAGGGAATGATGTTAAACAGTAGCCCTGGACAAGCATAGTAAGCCCTAATACAATAAACCAAGGGTATGATGTTAAACCGCCTCCTTAAACAAAATACATATATTCATTTTATAATTAATTTTATTTATAAGGCACTACATTTGTAGTAAATGTCAAAGTGCTACATAAAAAAATTAAAGACAAAACAAGATAAAAACAGAGATAAAACAACAGTAATTAGTAGCATTCTTGTTAATATGCTTTCCTAAATAGAAAAGTCTTCAGCAGTTTTTTTTTAAACAGCCCACAATCTGCTGTGTTCTCAGGTTCTCTAAAAGGGCATTCCGGAGCCGTGGAGAGGCGACTGCAAAGGCTCAGTCACCCATTGAATATAGTTTGATCATGGGGGGGCGAAGGCGGTAGGTATTTGCAAAACATAGGTTTCTTGTAGTGGATTGTAATATAAGAAGTTCCTTAATGTATTGTGGAGCATTTCCATGAATACAATGGTGAGTGAGCAAACAAAGTTTGTATTCAGTACAGAAGTGAATAGGGAGCCAATGAAGTGACCAAAGAATTGGTGAAATATGTTCATATTTCTGCACCCTCATCAGGATCCTTGCAGTACTATTTTGAATTTGTTGGAGCTTTTGAAGACTCTTGTTGTGTATCCCGATGAGGAGTGCATTACAATAGTCCAGCCTGGAGCAGACAAAGGCATGAATCAGCTTTTCAGCATCACAAAGGGAGAGGCAAAGATGGAGTTTGGCTATGTTTCGTAGATGAAGGAGTGCAATTTTACAGAGGTGATGGACATGTGAATCAAATGAGATGAGATGAGAGTCTAATTTGACACCCAAATTTGTAACAGAGGGGGAGCGGGTAATGGTATGACCAGAAAAGGAAATACAATTTACAGAGGAATGAAGTTGATGGGGGGTACCAATTAAAAGAGCTTCAGTTTTAGTGCTGTTCAGCTTAAGGAAGTTCTTGGACATCCAGGCCTCAATCTCATCCAAGCAGGAGGAAAGGGTTGATGGAGGTGTAGGAGAAGTTGAGTCCAGTCTCATAAAGAACTGCGTATCATCGGCATAGCAATGGAATGTAATTATTGTAATTAAAACATAAACAAAAAGTGTCAGAGAAATAAATAGGATATATAATTATGGTACCAGTGTCATTGCAAGCAGATCAAACAGCCGGTAAGATCTTCTTTGCCATGCCAGGACAGAATGCGACCGACAATTGTATTTCAAAAAAGCGTTGGGATCAGTTTTTTAGCTCTTTTTCTGCTTCCTCCGTAGAAGTAAAAATATAGAGCTTGCCTTGAATGTCCACTTTCAGTTTGGCAGGATACAAGAGGCTGTATCTGATATCTACTTTACTTAAGCACTGATTAATGTTGTAAAATACGGCACATTTAGTAGCTATTGAGGGTGAGAAATCAGTGAAGATACAAAAGTGGTTATTTTCAAATAGAATCTCTTGTTTCTGTCTGAGAAGTAACATTATATGTGCTTTAGATTGTAATTTTTCAAAATGCCTTAGGTCTTAGGTTTAAAGGTATTTGATCCCTTTATGCAGTAAGCTGCTGCTGCCAGATTTGAAGTCCTCTCCAATTATTTTAGAGAATTGTTCAGCTACAAATTTCACTGAGTTTGGACTTTCATGATTCTCAAGGAGAACTTCGATTCTAATAGTATTCCATCTGCACTGTCTCTCAATTGGTGATGCATCGCTATACCTTCCTGTTGATTTAAAGGGACAGACTACAGTGAAAAAGTATGTACTTTATGTAACCATATTAAAAAATAATTGTAATCATTAAGCTACATTAGATAAAAATTAGTGTTGGTGTCGCTATTGTTCAGTGTCATTCACTACAACTGTGTGAAAAGGCTGTGAAATCAATTCCTATATGGAAAGTAATGATGATGAAAGATAAACATTAATTCAATCATATCTGAAATTTAGTTGCTTCTCTGTAAATCCAGGGGGTGGATCTACTATTCAAGTGACCTGGGTGCATTTGTTTCGTGTATGTGAAAAGAAATATATTACTGGCATTTTTCTGTCTCAGCTGTACCTCATGCTCTTCCACGCAACATGCATACTGTACTTGGTGTGGACTATGGCCGGCAGCTTATACCGGCCACTATCCCCAAGCCACCAGGTGGAGCCCTCCCTGCAACGTGGAGATGCCCCGAATTCTAGCAGGGCATCATGGACCTTGGAGTTTTCCTTCACAGCCCTGCTGGATACCATGGGGACCACCAGAGTATGTTGCAGGGAGGCTTAAGGATTTGTATTCTCCGTATAGCCCAGAAGTACTTCCCTGTCATGAGGACGGAAGAAATAAAGTACTTCCAGGCTGAAGAAAGGAGTTTTCATCTGACGCAGAAGTGCTGGGCAATCACATGGACTAAGGGATCAGAAGCATTTCCAGGTCAATGACTATAAAGGACTGTGAGAATCCCCAGCGTGTTTACTGAATTGGGAAGAAGGGTGACAACGCGTCTGGGAGTTGGAGGATTGTGATTGATTAGTGTATTGTGGAGTGGAGGGTGCTTTGTGCACTTTATTGTATTCATAAATCCATCATTTGGACTTTTATCTGGTGTCTGATCTGAGGGTTGAAGGGGACGACAGCGCCCCCTATCTGTCACAATGGTTACTCATAAAAATATATCACCACCCCTCAATCTGCTGTAGAGTGACTGTTGTTTTAAATCTCCAAGGAAGACTATACGCAACTCAGCACTGAGAGTGCCCTGAAAGAAGGAATCACAATCTGGAATGGGAACACTACAGCCCATGAAAAGACACCATTGCAAAGGGTGGTGAAGCAGGCACAGCAAATTACTTGTTCTGTTTGTCCAACAATTGAGTCCACCTATACCAAACGCTGCAGAAATGGGACTAATACAATTCTGCACAAACCTACTCAAACTCAAAGCTAACAGACCCACTGCAGTCCATCTTCTCAATAATGTGCTTCATAGTCAGAAGAAATAAGTTACATTAACATATATTACTAGATATCATGTTGTTGGAAGTTTAATATAAGTATTCTGTTCTGTCTGTGGTGGGCTGGCTCCCTGCCTGGGGTTTGTTTCCTGCCTTGTGCCCTGTGTTGGCTGGGATTGGCTCCAGAAGACCCCCATGACCCTGCAGTTAGGATATAGTGGGTTGGATAATGGATGGATGATGGATGGATGGATTCTGTTCTGTATTTGTACTGTCTGTCTTGCACTTGTTTTGTCATATTTTATATGTGTGACCTGTACTGATTGGGTAAGATTTCCCATGCATGTCTGTACAAAAGGCAAATAAAGAATCGGTCTCTTCCCCTCTCTCCTATAAGTGAAGATCCATGTGTCCTATGATTTATCTCTTTATGCTAGGTGATCTCTTTTTTCATAGGTGAGCTATATATTCCATAGTGCCAGAGTAAAATTTAATACGATAAAGGTAACAATTAAAGTGCTTTACTCCTACAAAAATTAGTAGGGAAGAAGCAGACAAATCAGATTTTACCAGAGCTGTGATATCAACAATGTAAATACTTTGTACACAAACAAATACATGTGTATATACATTACTGTTTTTTTAATCAAATTTTATAAGTATTCTTTTGATTAACAGTTTATATACTTTGCTATGATTTGTGCAAATCATTTTCAAAGCCAGTTGTACTTTCCAACTTGTTGCACACAGTGGCTAGCTGGGAACAACCTATATAAACAAGTATACAGATCCCCCACCCCTCCAAACAAATAAAGGAATCTAGTAGTTGGCCTAATGGTATTAATTTGCCATCCTTAATTCCTTAATCCGTGCTACTGGTTAACCTGACAGTATCCAGTCATTAAATACACCAAAACTTGCAATTAAACTATGTGGATGAATAGAAGCTTGTTTTGAACATTTTTAGATGCAGATGACAGAAAGCTATGGAAAAACATGATCCGAAAGAAGAAGAAGATTATTTATTTCAGATACAGAATGAAATAACACCCTGTTCACACACTGTTAACACACTGTTCATCACTTCAGTTTGTGATATGTGAATTCCTACATTGTCAAGTTTTGATAAGATGAGTTTTTAATTCTCTCATTTAAAATAAACACCAAATCACATCATTGGCCAATATGCTCTTCTTTAACTTTATGGGTCGTTTAGAAGGTTTATTAGCAATTTAGGAAGTCATAAAAATGCTCATGGTCATTAACATAATCAAGATGTACACTTGGACTGCTTCTAGAATGACTGGCTGTCTTTTGGTAACCGAGTGTAATTAATGCTTTACTTTGAAAAGTGAATCACACAACACATCTTTCCACACTCGATTTATAAGTGTAATAAAATAAATAGTAGCGGCCAGTGTGATAGACTTATGCTTTTCATCAAGTGCTATCAAAATGGAATAGAGCTTCCGGCAACCCTCCAAAATAGTATGTTATTACAGAAACATAATTGTTACAAATTACCATCTAAAGTGCTAAACATCAGTTTCATAGCATAATAAATGATGGTTCTCCTTTTACTACTAAATTCAATGTTTGCTTTTAATTTTGTACCGTTTTGAAAGGTATCTTCAAAATAGAGGTAAAACCAATGAAAACAAAGTTGTAAGTCATAATTTATCTAAAAGAAGCCACTGCATAAACAGTTTTTTATTTAATCAAATTTTTATTCTGTTCATATATTGAATATCGGAAACACCCCAAATGACTCCAAATGAGATCCATTTAACTGTGGGGATATTATCCATGTTCAGATGTATTGACAGATCTCACTGTATTCAGTGGCGACATTGCATCAATATGTAACATAATGTGATCAGTACAGGAGAAACAATGCTGTTTATTATTATTAAACAAAGAATATTTAGTTTGTTGATATAATATATATGAATTCTAATCTATTTCTCTAATTACTGAACCCACTTAATCCAGTTTTTCAGCCTGTTAGATTTTTTCAGAATGCTATTTAGGATGGCTTAGGTCATTTACGAAAGGGAGTCTATGTCTAGGTTATAATCATGTCATTCTTCAAACTATCTGAAAATCACTGAAATCAATTCATATATTCTTAAAGTCCATGGGCCTCATGTATAAACGGTGCGTACGCACAGAAACGTTGCGTAAGAACTTTTCCACGTTCAAATCGCGATGTATAAACCTACACTTGGCGTAAAGCCACGCACTTTTCCACGGTACCTCATGTCTTGTCGTACGCAAGTTCTCCGCTCGGTTTTGCAGACTGGCGGCACCCAGCGTCAAAGCAGTGCTACTGTTCTTGTGTGATTACTCATTATTTTCATGACGCGGCTTTATAAATACACAGAAACTAACCGCATATTGTTGCTAAGATTGCTCCTGACTATTGATTATGAACCACCAGTGTGGTTATCTGCTACCATCTGAGCTTAGAAATATTTAATCATTTTCACTTTTCAAATCTAAACTTAAAACTCATTTGTTTAAGACTTCTTTTTCTTTTTGATTCCAATTGCTTTGTCTGATTTTAATTTTTGTATTTTAATTTTGTTTGTAATGTGTGTTTTGTCTATTGTTCGGTGTCCTTGAGTGTTTAGAAAGGCGCCTACAAATAAATGTATTATTATTATTGTCTCAAGTTTTTTATTAATTAAATTACTTTTTGGTGAGGCTGGAGTTTGTTTGGCCTCAGGACAATGAGATTGACCCACCATTGAAAAGTGGGTTTTTTTTAGGATTTCTGCAAATAATGAAGAAATTTTGATGAGCCAGTCAGTCAGCCAATCAGGTACGTGTAGCTTTATACTGCACATATATATTGTACCAACCCACATTTAGTGTTTCTAAGGGAATATCTAAAAAATAAAGTCTTAAATATGAGAAAAGTATGAAAAAAGGTAATTTTGTCACTGATTTTTCAGACTTGTTATTATAGGTCTGTGTTTAACAACACGTACTGTATGTCAAAAAAATTAAATGTGAGAAAACACCAAATATAGGATTGTTAAACTGGAGTTATATGATTCAAATATTTGTGTGTGTGTGTATATGTGCATAATGTATTCAATATGTGTAATACTTTCAAAATGTTTTTTGATTCAAGGAGTTGATTTTCATTTTCGAAAAAGGAAATTTCTGATTGGATTTTCACTGTGTGTTCGTGTGAAGTTGCCATAATATCCCAGAGGCCGGTGTTTGGTAGAACAGTTAGCAGCTCTTCAACAAATTATCTTATTTGGTAATCCTGCTGAGTTACTTATATTACTTCCTGACAGGTGAAGAAAAAATTGATATGCTTCATGCTCTGAATAAAGTGATGCTGGTACAAACAGCTCCTCCATCCAGCTGCATTTATCTACATGGCTTTTATATTCAGAGAAATAATAAGAACTTAATTGTGTTAGAATGAGGAATTCTTATTAGTGTTTTATTGAGTCATTAGTACTGTAATATATGGTAAGCCATTTACCATGTAGAGTGAAGAGATTGAATTTAAACATTTATTCACATTTTGGAAAGCTGCATGAACTCCGGTAAAGTTTCAAAGTTGTATCTTAAATAACATATTTTCCACAAATGATCTCACACTGTTTTTCTGAATTTTTTAAAACTGTTTTGAACTTTTATTTTAGATTATCTGTATGTTTATGTATTGTCTTGTGGTGACACTGTCATCAGGGGCACTACATGTAGTAGTTTTCCTATTTCAAGCACATAACAATTTAATGGGAACAGTTTTAGAGATAACTATGTGTTATGTAAGGATTTCTCCCTGAGAAAACCAGGGGGCTGGAGCACCTCTGTAGAAATTAATAAAGTTTTACAGAATTAAAAAATAATGATGGAAGGTTTGAAAAGAAAAAGAATAAAATGTATGTTTTTCAGTAAAAGATATATTTTGTGCTTGTGAAGAAAACAAATGGAACATCTACAGCTGGGGGAATGTTACAGTTAGATTGAACCGTAAAAAAGTAAGGAAAGAAAACCCTTGTGTTTGGTTAGGTATTTTGTTCTTGCGCTCTGGAAAGAATTTCTCATTTAAAGTTTCAGAAAGAAAATACAATTTTAAGTGTTTAGGATACACAAGCTTCAGTCTAATGAAACCATAGATATTTCTGTTTTTTTTTAATCAAC
Source organism: Polypterus senegalus (assembly GCF_016835505.1). Taxonomy (NCBI): domain Eukaryota; kingdom Metazoa; phylum Chordata; class Cladistia; order Polypteriformes; family Polypteridae; genus Polypterus; species Polypterus senegalus. Next base: position 83,969,406 of record NC_053161.1, read on the forward strand.
ATTAAGATGCAGACACACCATTTGATGCAAGGCAGTTTGTAAATCTTAACCAATTCTTACAATTATTTAGCAACACATGATCATACACTATACCTCCACTAAGGTAAAAGTAATTCATCAAAAGGGTGTACATTATTTGACCTCAAGAGGCAGAAAATTGATTTCTGACATTCTCTACAATTACATTATGGGAACTTAAAACAAAGCATCAGGCACAAGTGTTCAGAATAAGATGTCAGGTTTAACCACAGTTTGGCCAGAAACAATCAAATTGTGCTAGAATTTTTAAGAATATGTAAAATCAGGTATTGCAGGAAAGAAATGTAATACAGGTATTTATTATTTTCAAACACTAGTCATTGGCAGCACTGTCAATTCATGCTTTTATAATGTCTTCAGCATAGCATAGCATAGCTGGAAGGTAACTGATTTATTTGTGTACAGAAATGTCACACTAATTGACTAATTGACAACATAGTTTAGAGTTAATGCTGTAGTTAAGGATGCAGCATTAGAGTAAACATTTGATTTTACGACTTGGTAAGGAGAATATTAATAGTGTAAACATGTTTGTAGTGAAGGCATGGGAAAGCAAATAAAAGCTTCAGTAAATTTCAAATAAAATCTAATAAACAAGTACTCAAGTGCAAACATATAAAATGCTGCGTATCAATTTAGGCATGATGGGTTATGTGAACTGCAGCTTGAAAACCCAGTTCTGATTCACTTTGTTACCCTGCATAAAAGTGCATTTACCCCATCTTCGAGATTCATTTTGGGGTATTTGACATTTTTAATGGCGCAGTGGTAGGTAGCACTGCTGCCTCACAGTAAGGAGTCCTGGGTTTGCATGTTCTCCCTATGTCTGTGTGGGTTTCCTCTGGGTGCTCCAGTTTCATCCCACAGTCCAAAGACATGCAGGTTAGGTGCACTGGCGATCCTAAATTGTCCCTAGTGTGCGCATGGTGTGTGTGTGTGTGCCTTGCGGTGGGCTGGCGCCCTGCCCGGGATTTGTTCCTGCCTTGCCATCCTGTGCTGGCTGGGACTGGCTTCAGCAGACCCCTGTGATCCTGTGTTAGGATATAGTGGGTTGGGTAATGACTGACTGACTTACATTTTTAACTTCTAAAGTGTTTTCTTCATCCAAAATTAAATATAGTACATTGAGCTTTTTTTGTGAACATGGGTTAACCACTCTTCATTGGTACATTCTCATTTAGACTTTACTTGGTCAGCTCAGAAGAAAGAAAAAATAGACACATGTTCAATGGAACAAGTTCAGTATAAACTGTTGTTGTCAATCATTTCTCAATATGATGAATTCTTTGCAGGAAATCACACTCTTTCACTCCATCAGCGGATCAAATAATCATGTCATGGGGATGTGATAGGAAAACCAAAGTACCTGCAGAAAGTTCCACATTGACATAGAGTAAATTTACACAAACACTTTAACAGGTTAAAACAGGTCTGAACGGGTTTAGAACACATCATTTTAGAGCTAATGATTTTGAGTAGGTATTATTTGTTGGCTATTTAGTCAACAAAATGTGGCCTAATTCATCAAATCAATGGCTTCAATTAATGTGTAAAGGCTGTAAACATACATACCTATCTTTTGAGTTTACTATTTTCTAAAGAAAAATTTAGCAGGGCAAACTTTTATTACCTTTAAACCATATTGACATCGATTTTAACCTTGCACCTGAGGGTTGCTAAGCACCATCTTGCTGAGAGAAATGAGGTTTGAATGAATGAATAAAGAATGTTGAGATAAAAAGTGACTTCTGGCTTTTACCTAAATATACTGTATTTTGCCTTTTCTGATGGATTAAGTAGGTCAAGAGAATTGATAAATTGATAAAAAAAAAGTTTTTATGCATAAAATTTCTTCTAGTGAGACATTTACAGTATAATCTACCCACTCATTTCCTGATCCTGTTTAATCTAAACTCAGAGCTGCAGGAAACACACCACCCACCTTGAATGGAAGAATAAGGTAATTGGTTTGGGAATATTGATGTTGATATTTTAGTGATTAGTATCAAGAAAAAAAATGTGTCACTCCTGTAAAGTTTTTAACTGTGAATTTTTATGGCATTATTATGCAAACATCACTCTTGAATAATAATTTATCTTAACCATATTCCTGTTTATCTACATCTTATGTGAGCAGCGGCACTCTAGTGCATTATACAGTATTAAGCACTGTAATTTTCATTAATCAGGAATATTTATGTATTATGTATGATATGTGTGATGTTGCTTCTAATCATATATACTATATATATATTTATATTAGAAATATATAAATGAAAGATTTGCGTGTGCTCTGCTTTGCTCCTACTCAACCACAGCCACTAGATGGCACATGCATACAATTTACAATTTTTTCAGTACTTGCATGCACCTCATTTTTCACTACGAAAGACATGTACGTGTGTGGAGCAATCTGCTCTGCTCAAACTCAACCACAGCCACGGGAGTTGGTGTGAATTCTACAGAAGATGTAGAAGCTTATAGAAGTGTGACTTATACTTGGTAAGATGGTACATGCATGTACTTTAACATTTTTTCAGCAGTTGCATGCACCTCACTTCTTATTCAATCCAAGCAGACAAGCTCATCTTTGTGGTAAATGCACACTGTACGTTCACACAAGGAGCTACCATACTTTTGCCTGAGACAGATTCCAGCCCGGCCCACTCAATTTAACCCACAGCTGCACTTGACTACACGTCCATCTCCGACAAGATATGACAATTTAGCTGATGCCTTTGCAAGTTCACCAATATAGTAAAACTGCTAAGGAGTTTTGTTTTTTGTCCCGAAGACCACACACAGCTAATGTGTGTGTGAGTGTGTGTGTGTGTATACACACACAAACACACACACATACCGTGGAATCAGAAGGCATTCTGTCCACTTTTATTATATTGCAGTTTGTTGCGGAAGGTACTTAGTAAATAAAAAAAGACTCAATTCATTGTTATTAATAAAATCCACAGACATCCTTTATTTACACCAGCAAGTGAACTTCGTCTTAAGAGAATAGCTTCTGTTATCACTTAGGTTAATTTATGTATAGTAGCTGGTAAACATTTCAATTATATCAATTAGCACTCAAATAAAAAGTACATTCTAGCAATACCCTCTACCATTAAATAAAAGCCAAAGGTCCCAAATACTGTAGATTCTGGAATATAAACCGAGAATTTCGTCCTAGATTTTTGGCTTGGAGTTTGGGGGTCGGCTTATACAACGAGTATCGTTTCAGATTCAAGATTTCCAGCGCAATGCCGGTTTTGCCGATGAATATGGAAGTAATTAATGATGAAACCACAGCGCCATCTTTCAGATGAAGAAGTAACTTTGCATGCCGGTACTTTAATTTAAATAAAGAATTTATTCAAAAAAGTGTTTTAGTTGTTGATTTTATTAATATAATTTATAACAAATTATCGGGAAGTTTAAAATAATAATTTTTGTTTTGATTTACGACCAACATCTTGTGTTACAACCTGAATGCGGTCACGTGTATCCGCTTGCGCGATTGTAAACAAACAACAGAGAGCGTTAGTAATCAGTCGGAGCCCAGATACATGTGTTTGTGGATGTAATTTCGGTCATTGCAGTGATTTACCTATATATATAATTCACTAAGACCATGCAAGCAAGACACATAATTTCTAAGGAAGGAAGAGAAGGTAAAGAAAGCGATCACAATCGAAACAAAGATGGAAATTATGTGGAAATATGAGAGTGCTATTCGTGTGATCGATCTTGCTAATATGTACAACATGTCAAAATCCACCATCTCGACAATTTTACAAAGAAAAGATTTTCATAAGGAGGCTCCTTCTAAACAATAACCACCTTCTGTTTCATTCTCCTCCTCCTCCCTTCCTGCAGCCCAAAGATGTCAAATTAAATGGTGAGTACAGTATGAAATTGTTGTTTCTAGAATAGAATAGAATAGAATGCCTTTTATTGTCACTATACACATGTACAATGAGATTAAAAGCAGCTCCTTCAGTGCAAACATATGTATAGAGCACAACAAGTAAATAAACAAATGGTGCGAAAAGATGCAAAAAAAAAAGTTCTATATAGGGCTTGTATGGTTGTTTTTTTAGCCTTAGCATAACGCCGGATCTGCGGCCCCGCTTCCGCTTTCTTTCCCTCCTCCGTCTGTGTCTCCTAGACCCAACAACAATCCACGGAGAGCCCGCTGGTCTCACTATGTTGTCTGGGGTGTTGTGTGTGTGATGAAAAACACTCGAAACAGATGTCTGGCTCAGGACACCGATGTCTATAAGGTTCTGACAGGTGTAGCGAATGTTCGCCGAACCGATAGTGCACAAACAAGCAAAAAGTACAAAAACAACAAAAAAGTGCACTGCAAGGAGAGCCCCACTCTGCACCATGCGCCGCCATGCTCCTTGCTTAATCTAGCCTACTTCTGGTAGGCTAGGCACTTTTTATAACTTTTTGGTTAGTACATTAGAAAAATTATTGGTGTTTTGGTAAATTATGCACATTATACAACCCTTTTTTATTATGAAAAGGTTAAGTAAGTGTTTCAGTGGGAGGTTCGGAACACATTATGGGTTAGCCTTTGCGAACGAATTAAGTTCTTAAATCAAGGGTCCACTGCATTGCATATTTAAGTTAATCAAATTTATAACGAGTCTCCGGAAATCCACCCGCCGATGTACCGTATTTGCATATATAGTTTCAACACAAAGGTTTCATTTTACCAAACTTCTCCACAATCACTTCCTGGTTTCCATCAAAAATGCCGGCAGTCTCAAATTCTCGCCGATAAACATGATAAATATACCTGAAGAGACACTTTTAAGGAAATTTAGAAAATTTTGCTTGGAGAAGGGGGTCAGCTTAAATACCGGTCATCGGCAAATACATGTAATTTAGTAGGTAGAGAAGGGGGTCGGCTAATATACCGAGTCGGCTTGTATTCCGGGATCTACGGTAGTTAATAATTAGAAGTCTTGCCTAAACATTTGGTTTACAGCATAAGACTTCTTATATGAAAACTGTTATCACAGAACAAAGCACAAAGTTAAATGTTATATATGATCTAATTTCCTAATTTAAAATTTGGTGGTACAAATGAAGCCAGGATGCCCTCGTTTAACAAGTAGTCAGTTTCAAGCACTTTTTTTTGTCTTTTCTCCTGTAAATTTCAATTTTAAATGGATACATTTGCCATTTTTACCCATTAGTAACCCTTAATGGCAAAGTGAAAACACGTTTTCAGAAAGGTTTGCAAATTTAGTAAAAATCAAAAGCTGAAATCTCTTTTTTATGTAAGTATTCAAACCCTTTATTGTGGCACTGCAAATTGAGGTCAGGTGCATCCTGTTTGCTTTAATTATCCATGAGATGTGTTCAGAACTTGATTTGAGTACTCCTGTGACAAATTGAATTGATTGGACATCGTTTAGAAAGGAATACACCTGTTTATATAAAATACCACATTTTCCACTGCATATCAGGAGAAGTCCAAGGAACTCTGTGTAGATTACAGTGATAAAATTGTGGTGAAGCATATTTCAGGGCAAGGGTATAAACTCCTTTCTAAAACTTTGCATGATCCTAGAAGCAAACTGGCCTCAATAATTGTGAAATGGAACAATTCTGGAACTACAAGGTCTTTTCCTAGAGTTGGCTGTCTGGCCAAACTTAGTAACTGGGCAAGAGGAGCCTAGGGAGTTGACCATGTACTCCACAGTCACTCTTATGTAGCTTCAGAATTTCTCTACTGGGAGAACCTGTCAGAAGGACAGGCATCAATAAGGTCTTTATGGGAGATTGGCTAGAGGGAAGCCAATCTTGAGTAAAAGACATATGACAATTCAAAAGTCTGACAGCATGAGGAAAAAGATACTCTGGGCAAAAAATAGAAGCTTGCAAATACAACTGATGAAAAGTAATGCTTCAATGAATGACATAAACAAATGAAAATTGTAAACATATAATAATATTAATAATAATTGCTAAAACTTCCAAATTTCCATTATTTTTACTGATTAATTGTTTCAATTTGAAAGAATTTGAATTCATCTGAAATTCTTGGTTTTTGTTGATGGTCACTCCAAAACAGAACAGTCAATAGGAAAAGCAAAAATTGATCAATGGCTGAAAGGTTTTTGTCATATGCAAGATCCAGTGAACTAATAAAAATAGCCTTAAAAAAAATTCAAATATTGCTTACTAAAAAGTACTGATTTAGTTACATAATAATTCCAAATAACTGAGGCCCTTTGTCTTTCTAAATCTCCAGGTAACAACAGCTAGTGTGTGTGTGTATAGATAGATACACAGTATATAGATAGACACTGTAAACAGTTACACTGGTGTGCTTAGAGAATCTCTTTCTGGGAACAATTTCATAGGTGAATGGGGGAAGATAATGGAAGTTACAGAATCACTGACCCATTTTCTGTTTCCCTTAGAAGTATGATAAACCCAGAGAAGACAACCAGTGACGTCACTTCTGCTTTACTTTCAATTCTTCCTGTTTTGGTCTCAGACTTAAAAACTAATATTAATCCAATTAAATGATAACTGTTAAATGTTATGACACTACAAGTTGAGCCAATGGTGAACAACGACTCCCTCACCAGTACTGTTAGCCAACAGGGTGCTGGCAGAAATTGGGCTACAGTACTGTTCAGCCTATATACATCAGACTTCCAATACGATTCAGAGTCCTGCCACGTGCAAAAGTTCGCTGATGACACTGCTATTGTGGGCTGCATCAGGAGTGGGCAGGAGGAGGAGTACAGGAAGCTAATCAAAGACTTAAATGGTGCGACTCAAACCACTTACACCCGAACACCAGCATGACCAAGGAACTGGTGGTGGATTTTAGGAGGCCCAGGTCCCTCATGGACCCCGTGATCATCAGAGGAGACTGTGTGCAGAGAGTATAGACCTATAAATACCTGGGAGTGCAGCTGGATGATAAATTGGACTGGACTGCCAATACTGATGCTCTGTGTAAGAAAGGTCAGAGCCGACTATACTTCCTTAGAAGGTTGGCTTCCTTCAACATCTGCAATAAGATGCTGCAGATGTTCTACCAGACGGTTGTGGCGAGTGCCCTCTTCTACACGGTGGTGTGCTGGGGAGGCAGCATAAAGAAGAAGGACATCTCACGTCTGGACAAACTTGTTAGGAAGGCAGGCTGTTTTGCAGGAATGAAGCTGGACAGTTTAACATCTGTGGCAGAGCGATGGGTGCTAAGCAAGCTCCTGTCAATCATGGAGAATTCACTGCATCCACTTAACAGTGTCATCTCCAGGCAGAGGAGTAGCTTCAGTGACAGACTGAGGAGATCGTTCCTCCCCCACACTATGCGACTCTTCAGTTCCACCCGGGGGGGTAAACACTAACATTATTCAAAGTTATTGTCTGTTTTTACCTGCATTTTTATTACTCTTTAATTTAATATTTTTTTTTTGTATCAGTATGCTGCTGCTGGATTATGTGAATTTCCCCTTGGGATTAATAAAGTATCTATCTACAAGACACACTAATGGTCTTGACAATGTGTTTCTTACTTTTCAGTCATTTTTTTTTCCCATCAGGCTTGCCCAGCTGGCAAATAAATTCACTCTCTTGTTAATCCAACTTTCATTTGCCTTTTTGTTGGTTTGTTTGTTTTTTATTCTTTTAAAATATCCATATATAAAGCTATGATTTAAACATTTCCTAAATGTACAGTATATTCACAGTTCTATCAACATGAGTGATCCCGCTCGAAATCAGTTTTGTATCATTTTAGTATAATCCTAATAACTGTGGCAAGTTTCATTTTTAGTGAGTTGTTTGTTTTTGAGTTATTGTGTCCACAGTATACACATGCTGGTACACATACACAAATGGACATTACTTTGAAAGTGGACAAAATATGTTTAGAGATATCTAAAATATCTTAATTCATTAAAGTCTGAAGTTTTAAATTTTGAATCTGTCACAATACTTTTTTTGAATTGTGTATTTATAGTATACTATAACCCAGCCATAGGGGATGCATAAACCAGTGTGTCTTATTGCGCCGGTCCCAAGCCCAGATAAATGGGGAGGGTTATGTCGGGAAGGTTATCCAGTATAAAATTTTGCCAAATCAATATGCGGACAACAATACAAATCTCCGTACTGGATTGGTCAAGCCAATGGTTAACAACGGACCCCACCAGTACTGTTAGCCAACAGGGTGCTGGCGGAAATTGGGCCACTGTTGGGTGAAGAAGGAGAAGAAGAGGGGGGAGATGTGTCCGGAGGCAGGACGAAGGCCTAAGAAAAGGTTTATGGATGTGGTGAGAGAGGACATGCAGATGATGGGTGTGACAGAACAAGATACAGAGGACGAAAGATATGGAAGAAGATGATACGCTGTGGCGACCCCTAATGGGAGCAGCAGAAAGAAGTATATTTGGGGAAAGTAATGTATACATTCAACACATACACGCAGTCGCAAACAAACTGTAATTGTAATTTTACTCGGACAGACTGATAATAAAGATTTGATCAGGAAAGTTTCCTTGTGGTTGAAAAGTGGGCCAAAGAGTGGAAAACATATTACTTACCAGTCTGATTCTTCTCCAGTCAAACTTGAAAACTGACAACAAGGCCATGTCTAATGAAAAGAGGTTCTCAGTATGATTATCAAATAGTTGCTGTTGCAACCACTCCTTTTCTTTAGCTTTCAACATGTCCAGCCTGATAAGGAGTGGCAGAATTTTTTAGTATGGATGACCCTGTAGTTAGAATATAATGGGTTGGATGGATGGATAGAGATTGGACTAAGAGATGAGATAGAACTTAATGTCAAAAGACAAACGGGGATCAAAAGCTAGAGCATTTAGAACTAACTAAACAAATCTCCTAAAATGTTACCAAAGATGATGTAAAAAGTTCAAGTCCAATTTCACAATATCCTGGAAAGCCTCAGAGAACACTAACCAACAAAAAGCTTTGTGAGATCTTTATACTCTTGACTTCTGGTAGTCACAGAGCAGCAAACAAGGGCCAATACTAACAGCAATTGACCTTCCTAGCCAGAAAATGTTGGCATCCGCCAAATTTAAAATGGTGGCAAAGAAATAAAATTTATGTTACAATAATCAATAATAAGATTGAAAAAATACAAAGTTAAGTTTTACTATTGACCCTAGCAATAATTATGATAGTCAAAAAGTTTTTCAAGACACTCATGCTACTTTCGTACGGTGTATTTTCAATATTTATATAAACATCTGGTATAAAAGCACCATTTACTGAGGCCGCCAGTTGACATTACCTGCATTACGGTCTCTTTCTTCTTTCATTTATAAGTGCTTGATCTCTTAAACATTCTATGCTAAAAAGCAAAACAAGCTATAAACTATTATAATTATAGACTAATGACCATGTTTTAGATGCATTATTTATTGTATGCCAATTATAATACAAAAAAATCTATATTATTAGAGACATAAAATCTTATTCTTCAATGTAACACGCCAGCACATACTAATTCCTAAAAAAAACACCACACAGCAAGTAGTAATCACAATGGCAAACAATAAAAACAAAAGCATAATTCCAGGTCAGGTCAGGTCAGGTTGGGGAGCATGCACCGGTATAGTGCATTGCCACACCCACCGCACAACAAAACAGCTTGGGATCCTGGTTGGCAACCCCCAGGTCAGACATGTGGTCTAGTCCCACTCTCTGGAAGTGACCATCTACCTGCTGCAGCCAGGAGTTACGTGAGCGTCCCCTTGGCCTGGTCCAGTTGAAATACAGGAAATAAATGTGAAGTGTTAGCAGCCCTTAATGCCAATTGGCAATATACTGGAACAAAGCAGGACAAATAAACAAAGAACACACTTAAGCTATTTGAAAAAAGCACATTTGCTCCCATCATCCTACCTCTCAATGTTCATTGTCATTACACTGGAAGAAAGCAGGACAGATTTAAATGTGCTCACTTACATTGTGTGACAAAAGGCATGTTCATCACCATGTCTTCAATCTCTATTATACTGGAAGAAAGCACAACATTTAAAGAAAGAACCCACATATAGTATGTGGTGGGGGAAAAAACAGTTCTCAATGTCAGAAAACAAGAACTTACCAGTCCATGTCTGGATCAAGAGCCATAGTGAGAGCATCCTTGATGCTGAAAGCTTGGAGCCTGGGGATTTTAGATTTCTGACTGGATAAAGCATTCCTTTCTGATATGCAAACGGACAATCCAATAGGTGACCAGTTAAAGCAGAATTTCAAACGGGTCACAACTAGAGTTTGAACGTTGAAACACCATTCTTTTTAACTGAATAAATGCCTGCCAATTGTATTGAACTTGTTTGAAGTTTACATTGTGATACACTAGTACAGTCATCTTTAAAAAAAATCGCAAAGATGTACATATGCATACAGTATGCCATTTAACAACAAACTATCAAACTTCAAACATATCACTGTACATAAATATCTTCTATAAAAAAATACCATAATATCAATGTGTGTGCCAATTGCTATGAAAAATCGGGGTCACGTTTAGAGACATTGCAGTTTAAGCAAAAGAAGATTAACAGGAGATGAGTGAATTGTTTAAAATTATGAAGGGTACAGTGGATCAAGACTGTTATTTTGAAATGAGTTCATCAAGAACACAGGGACACAGTTGGAAACTTGTGAAGGGTAAATTTCGCAGAAACCTTAGGAAGTTTTTCTTTACACAGAGAACCATAGACACTTGGAATAAGTTACCAAGTGGTGTGGTAGACAGTAAGACATTAGGGACTTTCAAAACTCGACTTGTTTTTTTGGAAGAATTAAGTGGATAGGACTAGCAAGCTCTGTTAGGCTGAATGGCCTGTTCTTGTCTAGATTGTTCTAATGTTCTAGAGTCCATACTTACTGGCTGCATACCATTCTGGTAAGGCACCTGTTCAGCTAATAACGACAAAGTGTTTTAGTGAATAATTGACAATGCTCCTCAGCGTTAACATCAAAAGCCCTTTTTCTCATGCAAACTAGTTCAACTTACTAAGAAGGCTTTATTTTTGCAACCCCACATAGAGGACATGTGTACTATCAGAATTCACATGCTTTGATGTGAGTGTGCTTGTGTCAGTAAAGCCACAATCCTGTTTTAAAGAGAGTATCTCAATGATTCTGTAATCTGGACTCAGCAGACTTTTTGTCATGGCAGATTAAATTCAAAACTAAGGATCTGTGCTAGTATCTGGAAGACTGCTGGCTCAAGTCCTGATCCTTCTCCGTTGGGCCCTTGAGCAGTACCCTTAAACTGAAAATTGCTAAGTTTCTCCAGGGGAGCTGTGCAATGGTTAACCTGACTCTCTGACCCCTAAATATCATATGAAAAGACAATATCTCCTTGGGGACTGTATATCAAATCAAAAAATAAAGATTATTTTGTTATGTACCTGGCACATTATTTTACAACCATGAATGCAAACACTTATTTTACCAACACTGGAACGATTGGTTTCTGGTGCCTGATACAATAGTTTTCTATTTTTTAAGAAGTCTTCAGTTATTTGGAAATTAGAATTGGGGGAAAAAAAGACAATAGTATAAAAAATGGGAAAAAACAAAGTTTAAAATCAGCTAGTAATATAAATAAAGTAATTCCTCTATTTTTAATAATAAAAGTCAGCAACTAATCCATTAAATTATCACTACTAAAGTATGATATATCATAATTCATGTTTCTATCAATAATAATAACATTTATATCATGAATATTTATTTCCTTTTCCTGTATATTTTTTATTAGTAACTGAATTGTTAATTCAACAATTATAGTAGGAGGTCATTTTAACATCGTCATCGGCCTAGCACTGAATAGACCATGCATCTCAAGTAATTGAGGAAACTGTCACTCCACTACAGCATTAAAATAATAAATGATCGATTTTGGTTTCAGTGATAGTTGGCAATTGAAAAATGTATCATCACGGGAGTACTTGTGTCTCATCGCCTCATCAATCATTTACTCACAGTGATGTCATTCTTTCAAGTGTATCAGACATTTCCAATACCAATATTCATAAGATTTTGATTAGTGATCAAGCCCATGCTTCTGTAAATTTCAATGCAAAATATCTAAAACATCCTATTGCTAGGAGATACTTTGAATATATCCTAGGTTAAAGATGAGGGCCTGAACAGATTTTTGAAAAGCATTTTACAGAGGGATTGACAGTGTGGTGTACTGGTTAGCCTTGCTGCCTTAAAATTTGAGTTGTGAGATTGAATCCTGTCCCAGGTACTGCCTTTGTAGAGTCTGTACCTTCTCTGTTTGTTTTCCTCATATGCTCCACTCATTTCACCAAGATGTGTCTGTTACAATAATCGTATCTAATGTTGCCTGGTTGTGTACTAGCTCTCCAATATCCTGAACAAAATACCATATTTATCAGTGAAAATGTTTGATCTTTTTAGGGCATCAAATGATTCTCAAACATTTTATCCACTTTATTTGGGAAGCTAATTATATAGTGATATGTGATAAGCAAACCCCTCATCAAAATCACAGAAACATTCTCAAAATTTGTTTTAACTTGGCAAAATTCATTGTAGTTAATGGGGAAGAAGGAACTGAACTAGCTTTGATTGGACGGTAATGGTTTAATGGTCTGTTAAGTGTCCCTGAGGGCTAGGGAAAAGTCTGCACTCTGTGCTGAAACGATTATGGTGGCTATACATGTGATCTGAACTGTGAGACAGCAGTGCTAACCACTGTGCAACTGTGCCTCAAAGATAGAGATTGAATGAATACCACAAAATGCAACAAACAGACAAAAACTCGAAATGAGTAAATAAATTATAGATCATTGCACTCACAGAGTTCCACTCTTGGGACACCCATTAGCTGTACCACAAAGAGGCATCTGGTTGTTTCCAATTTAACAGCACAGATACTTTCATCAAGAAAAAACACTTTGTAAATGGTAATGCATATTTTGCTTATTTTATAGTGTGTTCTGTGTTTTATTATAAGGGGAGGGAGGATAGGGAGGTCTCCTTTAAGGCTTGTTTTTGGAGAGCTGGGCACATGGCTAATTTTCATGCATAATTAGCCACATGGTGCTTGGCTGCTGCAGGAATCAGTGTTATATATCTGGTGGCAGTATTCCAAATATTCTCATTATTGTCACTGATTGTACCCCCCTAAATAAAAATACTGCATTTTCATTTTTCATTTACTTTTTTAAACACATGCAGGATGGAAATCCAGGGGGTTGAAACCACCACAAGTGGAACAGTTAAATTTACCTCTGGTGAAATGAGTGTGGTGAGAGAAGGGGCAAATCAATCATGCAGCACTGTCAAGCGGATTAGGGAATTTATTTATTTATTTTCACGTGTACTTGTGACCCAATGACAACAAAGTCAGCCGCCATCTTATAGTAAACATGCATGAAAGTTTTGCACTTGGCTGCTACAGCTCTACAATTTCATGCTGTCCTTGAAAAGCATCATGGGAAGCATGGAAAAAAATGCTTGCCTAGGCCGATTGCAAGGTGAATTTGCAGAAAGGTGACCTGTAAACAAAGCATACTGTATTTGCTGCGAAAAATACTTTGGCAAATTTCACAGATTAACACTAGCTCTGAGGAACAAAATTATGTCATGATCAATCTACAGAAAAGGCATGCAAAACCAATTTGAAACAACAAAAAATGAATAGATACTTATGCCAATGGTCTCACTAAATAAGCGTGATGGGAATTTAAGGAAGATTTTTGGCATTTAACTCTACAATATGAAGCCTGGTAAATCCTCTGGCGATTGCCTCCTGTGTCTTATTACTTTCATAATAATAAGTAAAGCTTTGGCCATCATCAAAACAGATCATCTGTTAAAATTCATAGATAGGCATGAATACAACCAAGTTTAATTTTAAAAATATAACAAAAAACACTTATTGTATTGGAAGCAGTTTTTCTACATCAGACGAAATGATTGTCAATGCAAACTAAAACATTTTTTTCATAACTTTAGAAGAATTTGGTTATGGAGAATGATTTATTTCCTGGGTAAGGGCTATATTCATCTGAGGCCACTGTTATTATAAATGGCATACCATCTCTAAGTTTCATATTACACACAAATACCAGAAAAAGATGCTCACTTTCACCTTTTCTCTTTTTCTTATTTTAGTAAGCCTTTTGCAATAACAATATGATGAATCATAAACCATAGGAGAATCCAGAGTCTTAGAACACAGCATAAAATCTTTATGTTCACATATCATGCAATATTATATTAAAAAGACCCATCAACCTCCATACCAAATCACATCAATTGTATTGATTCTTTTGAGGTAATAGCTAAGTATTAACTGGACTGCATCACTATTTGTGTCTATAGTGTGTTCCAATAGCTAGAATGCTGCACTCCAGAAACCACTGTTTATTTACTCTGAAGGGAATTTTTAGATATAAACTAGGGGTGGGCAATTAATTTTCCCAGTGGGCCACATGAGAAACTGGGACTGTTTTGGAGGGCCAACCAATAGACAGAACTCAATTCTGCGCCACATCAATTTTATCGCTTTATAAAAAGCAGTAAATTGCATGGTCTTGATTAGCTGAAAAGAGATGTAAAGATTAGGCTTTGAAAATATGCAACAGACATAGTAAAAACACCAACATTACTTCCCTGCAGCCTACAAAAATATTCATAATGCTGGGCCACCTTAAATTCCCTCGCACCTCATCATCAGCGTCCTTGTTTTGGAAGTTTAAAACAAGCATCAGGCACCCTGCTCACTCATCCCCCACCAAAGTCTCTGGAATTGTTTAGGGTAAATAATGTATTGTTATTTGGAATACATATATTTCATGTGTGTTCTGTGCCTACAACGATCTATATAAATGTAAGATTACAGGAAATGCGAAGCAAGAAATGTTGAATGCATAATTAAAACAGAAACTTTTTTCATGTTATAGTAATAATTGACAAAATGTTCATGTGAAGTATGTAATGTGTGATCACTGAAGTCCAAATATCAAATAAATGCTTTCACAAAATCAAACAACTGAGCTTTTATTGAAGAAGATAACATAAAATTACATTGTTCAGTTTACATGTTACTGGCAAATGAGTAAAAGATGAAGCAAAACTCTCAATCGATACGAAGTAGACACATCCGCTTGGCTGGAGCAGAGGTAAGAATTGCTGTCTCATAATTAAGAGGTTGCGGGTTCGATCCCCATCCTCCTCAAGTTTACGTTTTGAGTAGCGAGCTGCTATTATTGTTACTATTATATAATGAAAACTTCCATTTGATTTGAGCCCGTAACAGCCAGTGTAAATTTATGGTTCTTGTGAAAGTTAGCAATGAAGGGATAAAAGCAGACACACAAACACAGCTCAATCGTTTCTTCTTGGTGTCTTGTTGAGCTAACAGACACTGCATTGTCTATGGTGAATGTTACTTTTCACAGACATTCACATCAACATACCATTTGAACGTGTTTTTTTATTAAAGAATCCATGAACAAAACTGAATAAAAAAAATCATTCCAATTCAGTTATTCAAGAATCCAAGAATAAAACTGAATACAATCATCCATCTTCTATATCCTAACTACAGGGTCACGGGGTACTGCTGGAGCCAATCCCAGCCAACACAGGGTGCAAGGCAGGAAACAAACCCCAGGCAGGGCGCCAGCCCACCACAGGGCACGCACACACCAAGCACAATTTAGAATCACCAATGCACCTAACATGCATGTCTTTGGACTGTGGGAGGAAACCGGAGCACCCAGAGTAAGCCCACGCAGACACGGGGAGAACATGCAAACTCCACACAGGGAGGACCCGGGAAGCGAACCCACTGTGCCAATACAATACAATACAATACGGTCTCGTCCGATGCAAGAGATGGACGTCTGAAGTGGAGCTCTGCTAGCAGTGGTGCTATATTTCATATTATTTGCTTATTATTCTGAGATATCCTGTATTTATTCAACCCGAGAGGGACTGCTACAGTATATGTAAGCACATATAAACATGGCCAACAAGAAGGGGGGTTCAAAAGAATCGAAAACTAAAGCTACATCCAAGCTGCGATCAGCAAGCCCCAGTTCAAGATACAGCCTATCAGAGACAGACCTGGATCAGATGGGCGAAAGCACAGACTCCTCGGGACCACGGTCCGCTACATCGTCGCCGGCTGAGAAAGAAAAGGGAGCGAAGGTCCGATCGTGAGTGCAGATGTGGATAGCTCGCCGATTGGAAAAGATTACCTGAAACTGGAAAGGGCCGGGAAGTCCGCGGCTTCAGTTACGCAATTACGCAAGCCTGGAGCAGCGGGGACACCAGCTTCAGCAAAGTCTGCTGCTTCATCTACGGTACAAGAAGGCACAATTGAACTATCTGAACTGAAAGTGTTGCTCGCTGAGCTCACGCAAGATATAAAGAAAAGCGAGAAGGCTAATGAGAAAGCAACGGCAAAGGCACTTGAGAGACTGAAACAGGAATTGAAACAGGAGATGAAACAGGCCAATGAATGGCTGCGACATGAATTCCAACAGGCAAATGAAAGGCTGTGACAGGAATTCCAACAGGCAAATGAAAGGCTGCGTCAAGAGGTACAACTTGAGCTTCGACAGGTGCTGGGTAAAATTGAAGAGCGCATTCAGAAAACTCGGTTAAACTGAGCACGCTTGCTGATCAATTGGAGCATCTTAAGGAGACATTCACGAATCGGATCGAAATGGCCGAACATTTAGCTGCCAGTGCCGAGGAAAGAGCAGTAAATGTCAGTTCCGAATGTAAAAAACTCGGAGAAAAACTTGGAGACAGACTGGCTGCTTTAGAAGATGGGAGTAGAAGGTATAATGTCAGAATTGAAGGTCTGCCGGAGAATCGAGAAAGTTCAAACCCTGTGAAATTCGCAGCTGAACTTTTTTCTAAAATAATCGGGGGACTTTAAAGCAGAATCTGAGATAGCAGCGGCTTACCGCGTACGCGGATCAAACACCGTCAGACCCCGACCAAGATCTTTTATAGTTCGTTTTGAACGATTATCATTTAAGCTAGAGGTGATGGCACTCCTCAGAAACAAGGAAGATATTATATATGAAAATAACCACATTCGTATCTTCCCTGACTTCTCTCCAGCAACAGCTATTAAACGCGCAGCCTTCTATAATATTAAACAGCGGCTACGGCAAGCCAGTGTCAAATACAGCCTCCTGTATCCGCAAAACTGAAAGTGGAATGGCAAGGTCATTTCTATGTCTTCGCTAGCAAGGAAGAAGCAGAAAATGAATTAAGAAAGCTGATCCCGGGACTATTCTGATACATAATAGTGAGTCATGGCGGTAAATGATAAAGCTAGGATTAATAATCTACTGTCTGATCTATTTGTTTTAAAATACGGGTTTTTTATCAGCATATATTCTCATATATTCTTATTATTACTTAGTATTACTAGGGCTATCTGTTTATGTTTTATTGTGCTTAATTACTTTTTCCTCCTTTTTTTTTTTTCTCTTTTTCTTTTCTAATTATTTCATGTGTACCCTAAACGAGACTGTTCAATATCATACCCTTGGTTTACTGTTATTGCTATTACTGCATTAAGACTTGTTATGCTTATTTTGGACACATCTTTAACACCATCACCCGGGTTTATTATCTGGGGGTATCATCTTAATGCACTAAAATTGCTGAAGACTATATATATATTTTAAGTGCAAAATTCTTTTTTTTTTTTCTCTTTTAAAGACTATATTGGTAACAGATATCTCTATCTTTTAACCCTAAAGCGCCACTGCATGGGGCTTGTTGTGCTTTGGACATGCTCTGTCTCTGGGTATGTCAGAGGACTGGGACTGCGTGAAGTGGGTTTTAGCCTCACTTGGGGAGGCAAAAAGGAGGGTGGGGGTTAAGGGGAGAGAAAGAGAGCAGGCTTGATCTATACCTAATCTATCATCTCAATCTTTATAATTATAACTATCAACGTAATAATAAGCTGCATGGCAACAACTCTTGGGGAAATAGGAAATTAAGACCTAAACTATTTCACTTCCAGTTAAGACTATAAAATGACATCAAAAACTCAGAATCAGTGTCTCCATGATGGGACAGTTAACTTCGTAAGCTGGAATGTTAAAGGCCTGAATCACGAATTAAAGAGAAAGAAAGTACTTTCTCACCTAACAGGTCTAAATGCTAAAATAGTATTTTTACAGGAAACCCACTTACTAAGCAAGGATCAGTTCCGCTGCAAAAGACTGGACTGGCCAAATGTTCCATTCTAGTTTTAAAAAGAAAACTAAAGGGTTAGGAATTCTCATACATAGAACAGTACCATTTGTAGCATCAGATGTAGTATTGGATCCTGAAGGGAGATATGTAATGGTCATGGGAGACTTATCTAACTGTAAAATGATTTTGATAAATGTTTATGCACCTAATGTTGATGATAAGGAATTTATACAAAATTTATTTGCATCCATTCCCAATCTGAACACTCATAAAGTTATAATGGCTGGGGACTTTAATTGTGTTTTAAATCCACTTTTAGATAGGACTTCCTCCACAGGGGAACGCAACTAACACCGCAAAGATAATTACAAAGTTTATAACTGATCACAACTTATCAGATCCCTGGAGGTTTTTAAACCCAAATTCAAGAACATATTCTTTCTACTCACCAGTACATCATTGCTACTCAAGGATTGATTACTTCTTTATAGATAATAACTTCTTGCCTAAGATTAAATCTTGTAAATACGATGCTATTGTTATTTCGGACCATGCTCCTATGATCTTGGAGCTGAAATTACTAAGCCCCATACACTCACCCCGCAGATGGCCTCAACCGCTTCTATTAGCTGACGAGAATTGTACTGAATTTATATCCAAACAAATCAAATTCTTTCTAGAGACAAATACATCCCCTGAGATCTCTGCAGGAATACTCTGGGAAACTCTTAAGGCCTTCTTAAGAGGACAGATTATCTCATATCTTTCCCACAGAAATAAATCCGCAAGAAAGTAGCAGAGATAAAAGCGAAATTACTAAAATAGATGAAGAACATGCCAGACTACCAAGCGAGACTCTACATAAGAGGAGGCAGGCTCTACATTCAGAATTAAACCTCTTGACAACTAAAGAAACTGAACAACTAATTTACAAATCCAGACATCATTATTATGAACATGGAGAGAAAGCTAATAAGCTTTTAGCGCAACAAATTCACAAGCAAGATGTGCAACGCAATCTCGTAATCACTAACACTAACGGAGATAAAATCATCGAACACAAAAATATAATGCACACTTTAGAGACTACTATAAATCCCTATATACTACTGAGTTTAAAGAAGACAATATACAATCTAATGCATTTCTGGATACATTACAGATACCACAAATTGACGCTTTTAGTGTGGAGGAACTTGATAAACCTCTGCATTATCAGAATTACTAGATGCTATAAAGTCACTCCAAGGCGGAAAAGCAACAGGCCCTGATGGCTACCCTGCAGAGTTTTACAAGAAATTCTCCGCTCAGCTAGCTCCCTCCTATTAGCAACATTTACAGAAGCCAGAGATAACCAATCTCTTCCACAAACCTTTCGCCAAGCACTAATCACTGTCTTTCCAAAACAAAATAAGGACTTATTACAATGTGCATCATACAGACCAATTTCACTTCTGAATAACGACGTTAAAATACTCTCTAAAATCATAGCTAGAAGGATGGAGAAAGTGCTCCCTCGTAATATCACAAGACCAAACTGGATTTATTAGGGGCCGACACTTATCTTCAAATCTTCGACGCCTGTTTAATGTAATATACTCACCAACTAAATCAAACACCCCAGAAATATTATTATCATTGGATGCAGAAAAGCATTCGACATGATTGAATGGAAATACCTTTTACTATTTTGGAGAAGTTTGGGTTTGGCCCAACATTTGTGCATGGATTAAATTACTGTATACTAACCCAGAAGCTTCAGTTTGCATCAATAACATTTGCTCAGACTACTTTAAACTAGAACGTGGCACAAGACAAGGATGCCCTTGTCACCACTGCTGTTTGCAATTGCCATTGAACCACTGGCAATACATTGTCGAAATACTGATCAGATAAAGGGGATTAGCAGAGAAGGACTGGAACAGAAAATCTCATTATATGCAGATGACATGGTACTGTATATATCGGACCCAGAAAATTCTGTGCCTGCAGTCTTAGCAGCACTCACAGAATTTCAAAAGATCTCTGGTCTCAGAATTAATCTGAATAAAAGTGTACTCTTTCCAGTGAATTCTCAAGCATATAATATTAGATTAGACACCCTACCTTTTATCATTGCAGAACAGTTTAAATACCTCGGGGTAAACATCACAAGTAAACATAAAGCTCTTTATCAACAAAATTTTTCTGTCTGCATGGAAAAAATTAAACAAGACTTGCATAGATGGTCAACCCTTCATCTCACACTAGCTGGAAGAATTAACACTGTTAAGATGAATATTCTTCCTAAGCTCCTTTTTTTATTTCAAAACATACCAATATACATTAATAAATCATTCTTTAAGCAATTAGATTCAACAATAACCTCATTTATTTGGAATTCAAAACATCCACGCATCAAAAGAGCGACCCTACAAAGACAAAAGGAAGAAGGCGGCATGGCTCTACCTAACTTCCAGTTTTATTACTGGGGCAAATATACAGCGATAAGAACCTGGACACAAATAGAAGAACATACACAGGCATGGACCGCAATAGAAGTAAAATCCTGCAGTACTTCTTTGTATTCCTTGCTCTGTGCTCCAATAAACACACGCTATCGGCAATACACTAATAACCCAATTGTGCTCCACTCACTTAGAATCTGGAACCAATGTAGAAAGCATTTTAAGACGGAGAAGCTTCTTCTGTGGCACCCTGCAAGAGAACCACCTCTTTCAACCTTCACAAACATATGCAGTTTTAATATCTGGAAAAATTTGGAATTAACTTGCTTAGAGATCTTTATATAGACAACGCCTTTGCATCCTATGAACAATTACATTCCAAATTTAACATTCCAGCTACAAATTTCTTTCACTATCTTCAAATCAGGAACTTTGTTAAACAGAACCTTCCAGATTTTCCTCATCTTGCACCCTCATCCACGCTGGAAAAATATTGCTCAATTTCAAGGAGTTAGACTCCATCTCTACAATATATAAAATCATTTTACAATCCCTTCCTTTCAAAGATCCAAGAGGACACTGGGAAAAGATCTCTCAATTAATATATCAGAAAAGGAGTGGAAAGTAGCAATGCAGAGAATTCACTCAAGCTCCATATGCAAAGCATACAATTATACAACTCAAAATTATATATCGAGCACATCTGTCTCACTAAAACTCTCCAAAATGTTTCCAGGGCATGATCCAACCTGCGAACGTTGCAACCAAGCCCCAGCCTCACTGGGTCACATGTTCTGGGCCTGCACCAAATTAACATTATTCTGGACAAAAATTTTAATTACCTCTCAGACAGCCTTG
Organism: Polypterus senegalus; assembly: GCF_016835505.1. NCBI lineage: Eukaryota > Metazoa > Chordata > Cladistia > Polypteriformes > Polypteridae > Polypterus > Polypterus senegalus. Next base: position 83,990,984 of record NC_053161.1, read on the forward strand.
GATTCACAATCCCTCCTAACCCATTAACAGCTGTGTTTGGGGTTCTTCCAGAGGGGCTTAAAGTGGAGAAAGACAAACAAATTGTGATTGCATTCACCACACTGTTGGCACGCAGACTTATTCTGATAAACTGGAAGAACCCAAACTCTCCTCTTTAAGTCAGTGGGAAACTGATGTGTTATATTATTTGAAATTGGAAAAATCAAATACTCAGTTAGAGGATCTGTACAGACTTTTTCAAAACATGGCAGGATCTAATCAGTAATATTTTAAAATAAGTTTATAAAGCACAGAGAATTTATTAATTTAGGTATTTTACAAGCCTTAAATTTTACACGTTTGGCTTGCTCTCTCTCTCAGGGTGGGGATCGATCTGTTCTTAACATAATTCTTTTTTTTGTAAAAACTTGATTGCTATGTATGGATTGTAATAAAATTAATAAAATAAAAAAAAAAAAAAAAAAAGTCGGTCAATACAATATAGAACAGAACACAAGTAATCCGCAATACAATATTATAGTGCAATAGAAATATTACAAGTACAGAGTAGAATTCAACAGATGATATCACATAATATGATTTGAATATGTTCAGTGTTCTGGAGACCTCGGCAATCAAGGTGCCACCCCTATTGGCCATTCCACAGCTGAGACAGTGGTAGGCTAGCCAATATGATGATAGGACCCCTCTACCCGACGATTCCTGCAAACCTTTATCAGGGATGACTTTACCTTAGGCATGCAAAACAACTTGTCAATATGGTAGTGACACCAAGTGCCACATATGAGTACCGAGAATAGAAACAGAATAGGTCAGGGTTAGTAACAAATTATAATTTATAATATTACTTATGTTTTAGTGCTAATAACTAACAACAGAGATGCAGTCTGTACAGTTAATCAGCTGAAGTAGTGAGTCTTCTGCCAGGATTTGAAAGCTGAGACTGAAGGGGCATCGCTTATAGTAGCAGGCAGACCATTCCACAGTTTAGGAGCCCTGTAACTAATAGCATCACCTCCCACTGTTATTTCATGAATCCTTGTAATCATAAGCAGACTGGCATCTTGAGATCTTAATGTACGTTCTGGTTTGTATGATAAATTCAAAAAAGCAAGCCAGACTTTGGCCATTTAAGGCTTAATATGTTAAAAGGAGGATTTTGAAATCTGCCCTAAAACCTAACTGATAGTCAATGCAAGGATTTAAGAACTGAAGTTATGTGTTCATATTTTCTTGTTCTTGTAATAATTCTTGCAGCAGCAATTTTGGATTATCTAGAAGCTGTATAAAGAACAATTTGAACATACAGTAAATACCAAATTGCAGTAGTTAATCCTACTAGAAATAAATGTAGGAATTAATTTCTCAGAATCCTGCTTAGTTAGAAAACATCCTAATTTCTCAACATTTTTAAGATGGAAGAAACATGATTTTGAGAACTTTGTAATGTGCGCTTTAAATGACATGCTAGAATCAAAGATAACCCCTAGATTATGGGCTGATTTAGTAAAATTTAATGGTGATTCCAACTGAGTTAAATGATGACAAAATATTGTTGCGACCATCATCATTCCCTCCAATAATTTAACATCTCTGTTTTCAGTGTTTAAAGACAAGTAGTTTTCATCCATCCACTCCTTTAATTCACTAACAGAACTAATTAAAGACAACACTGGATCAACTTCATTTGATCTTAAAGAAAGGTATAACTGGGTGTCATCTGCATACGAGTAAAAAAATTAACAATATGTTAATGTTAAGAATCCAGGAATAAAACTGAATAAAAAAAATTGTTCAAATGACATGTTGATATAAATGTCTATGTGTGCGAGGAAAAGTAACATCCCTTACAAGTATCATTAATTTACACAGACCTGAATCAAATGTGATGTTTTTGTTATATTATAATAATAATAATAATGGCAGCTCATTTCTCAAAGAGCTAAATACAGAGACAATGAAGAATTTGAACGTATTACCTTGCCATTTGTAAACATTAGCTTATCCACTATGCTATCTGCAAAGATCTGTGATGGAGTAGTGTTACCACTGTGACAACTAGTTGAAAATGAAACACGCAAACACACTTAATAATAATAATAATGTTTTATTTATGTAGCGCCTTTCATATATATTATTTATGTAGCGCCTTTCATATACTCAAGGACACTTTACAATTCAATAGAAGGGGCTATCACTCTGAAAGCTCTGCCACCCATAGTTACAGTGCATCCGGAAAGTATTCACAGCGCATCACTTTTTCCACATTTTGTTATGTTACAGCCTTATTCCAAAATGGATTAAATTCATTTTTTTCCTCAGAATTCTACACACAACACCCCATAATGACACTGTGAAAAAAGTTTACTTGAGATTTTTGCAAATTTATTAAAAATTAAAAAATTGAGAAAGCACATGTGCATAAGTATTCACAGCCTTTGCCATGAAGCTCATAATTGAGCTCAGGTGCATCCTGTTTTCCCTGATCATCCTTGAGATATTCCTGCAGCTTAATTGGAGTCCACCTGTGGTAAATTCAGTTGATTGGACATGATTTGGGAAGGCACAGACCTGTCTATATATAAGGTCCCACAGTTGACAGTTCATGTCAGAGCACAAACCAAGCATGAAGTCAAAGGAATTGTCATTAGACCTCCAAGACAGGATTGTCTCAAAGCACAAATCAGGGGAATGTTACAGAACAATTTCTGCTGCTTTGAAGGTCCCAGTGAGCACAGTGGACTTCATCATCCGTAAGTGGAAGAAGTTCGAAACCATCAGGACTCTTCCTAGAGCTGGCCGGCCATCTAAACTTAGCGATCAGGGTAGAAGGGCCTTAGTCAGGGAGGTGACCAAGAACCCAATGGTCACTCTGTCAGAGCTCCAGAAGTCCTCTGTGGAGAGAGGAGAACCTTCCAGAAGGACAACCATCTCTGCAGCAATCCACCAATCAGACCTGTACGGTAGAGTGGCCAGATGGAAGCCACTCCTTAGTAAAAAGGCACATGGCAGCCCGTCTAGAGTTTGCCAAAAGGCACCTGACCGACTCTCAGAACATGAGAAACAAAATTCTCTGGTCTGATGAGACAAAGATTGAACTCTTTGGTGTGAATGCCAGGCGTCACGTTTGGAGGAAACCAGGCACCTCTCATCACCAGGCCAATACCATCCCTACAGTGAAGCATGGTGGTGACAGCATCATGCTGTGGTGATGTTTTTCAGTGGCAGGAACTGGGAGACTAATCAGGATAAAGGGAAAGATGACTGCAGCAATGTACAGAGACATCCTGGATGAAAACTTGCTCCAGAGCGCTCTTGACCTCAGACTGGGGCAACGGTTCATCTTTCAGCAGGACAACGACCCTAAGCACACAGCCAAGATATCAAAGAAGTGGCTTCAGGACAACTCTGTGAATGTCCTTGAGTGGCCCAGCCAGAGCCCAGACTTGAATCCGATTGAACATCTCTGGAGAGATCTTAAAATGGCTGTGCACCAACGCTTCCCATCCAACCTGATGGAGCTTGAGAGGTGCTGCAAAGACAAATGGGCGAAACTGGCCAAGGATAGGTGTGCCAAACTTGTGGCATCATATTCAAAAAGACTTGAGGCTGTAATTGCTGCCAAAGCTGCATCGACAAAGTATTAAGCAAAGGCTGTTAATACTTATGTACATGTGATTTCTCAGTTTTTTTACTTTTCATAAATTTGCAAAAACCTCAAGTAAACTTTTTTCACGTCATTATGGGGTGTTGTGTCTAGAATTCTGAGGAAAAAAATTAATTTAATCCATTTTGGAATAAGGCTTTAACATAACAAAATGTGGAAAAAGTGATGCGCTGTGAATACTTTCCAGATGCACTGTACATGATTTTTCATTTTAACAATTTGTAAATATTGTTATGAGGGCAAAATAAAAAGTAAAAACAATTTGAAAATTACATGGTAACCACAATGGATTCAAGCTGATATAATACAACACATTTACGATGGCTTACGGGTAGTTTGAACACGAACAGCACAGCGCTATACCATTAGTTTCACCAAGGTCAAATGAACATGGACACTCCATCGTGGGATAGTACCACTGTTGAACAACGTAACAACGTTTCTTTAAGCAGAGGGAATGAAACCTGCTGAAATGTGGACCCAGTCCATCACAGAGTACATAACAGATCCGCGCTCTGCCATTAGTCTAGTTGAAGCCAAGGTCAGAGGGAGTGACATTTGCTGAAGATCACTGAAGGATATGCTTCAGCTTTCCTGTAAATACTATATATATATATATATATATATATATATATATACTAACAGAATACCAGGCTTAGAGGGAGAAGTAGTGTTTTAAAGAAGGTACGAGAAAAAGAAAAGGAAAAATTTTAAAAATAACGTAACATGATTGTTAATGTAATTGTTTTGTCATTGATATGAGTGTTGTTCTCATATCTATCTATCTATCTATCTATCTATCTATCTATCTATCTATCTATCTATCTATCTATATATATATATATATATATATATATATATATATATATATATATATATCTATATATATATATATATATATATATCTATATATATATCTATATATATATATATATATCTATATCTATATATCTATATCTAAATCTATATACTAATAAAAGGCAAAGCACTCACTCACTCATTCACTCACTCACTCACTCACTCACTGACTCATCACTAATTCTCCAACTTCCCGTGTGGGTGGAAGGCTGAAATTTGGCAGGTTCATTCCTTACAGCTTCCTTACAAAAGTTGGGCAGGTTTTATATCGAAATTCTACGCGTAATGGTCATAACTGGAAGCAGTTTTCTCCATTTACTGTAATGGAGATGAGCTTCAACGCCGTGGGGCGGAGTTTCGTGTGACATCATCACGCCTCCCACGTAATCACGCAGTACATAGAAAACCAGGAAGACCTCAAAAGCCTGAAGAAAACATGCATTATATAATTGAGAAGGCAGCGAAACAATAAGAAGCGGCGAGTGACATATACAACCATATTCATGAGTTCTGCTACTTCGGAAACAAAGCACGATGTAAACCTACACTTTAAATTAAGTTCGTAGACAGGCTGCCGCTGGCGTTTGTAATTTAGTGCCTGCCCATATAAGGCCGTCCGTCAGCGGCAATCCAATAGCAAACTGCCACGGGTAAATATTCACGGGTGAAGGACTGTGCTTATGGAGAGGAAGATGAGATGGTCAGGGTGGTGTTTGACACAAACTCAGCGAAACTGCGAGAGAAAGTTTTAAGTGCCAGGACTAAGGTAACATTAAATACAGCCATGGACATAGCACGAGATGGCACCAGCACAGCTGGGAACCTTCGATGCATGTACACCGGCGGCTCACGTGAACTGACGCAGTGCACAGATAAAAGCAACAGTTCCAAAGAGCTGAACAAAACGAATTACACAATTGAAAAGGCAGCAAAAATATGAAGCGTCTCATACATACAAGCATATTCATAAATCCAACTACTGCGGAAACAAAGCACACGTTGGAAAAAGTCAATGTCCGCTAAAGGAAGACAGTGTAAAAAACCCGTGCATGCAGTGTGTCAGGTCTCAGATAAAGAAGAAGACGAGCTGTTTATTGATGCAGTAAGAAGCGAATCGATGAATGAAACCTGTCATCTTTACAACGATTGACAAACACGGAATGTAACTTGAACACAACACATCCTACAAATACGAACCTGATTGAAAGAAATAATGATAATCAAATCCTTGATGACAGCAACACTCAGTAACACTCACAAAACAAATACTGTATATTGACAGTCATGTTACGTTATTTTTAAAATGTTCCCTTTTCTTTTCTAGCTTTTTAACACACTACTTCTCGCTGCGACGCGGGTATATATATATGTATATATATATAACCCGATCTACATACTCGAATAATGGATACTTTATTCGCCATCAGTGATTGTTTTGGTAAAGCCATACTCAGTGTATTCATTAGATGAGCGGTAAAAAGTAAGGGCAAAGGGAGGATGACTTATTGAGGCATGCAGGCTGTAGTCTTGGTCAACTCTATCTGAATTGCGCGATCACATTTGAAAAATATATCTTTTCAAGTTCTATTTAGTCCATATGTGTCAAACTCAAGGGCAGGGCCACATCCGCCCGGCGTGTAATTATATCCGCCCGAGATCATTTTATATACTGTATTATTGTTATTAAAGCCGGGTATATGAAGCGCTGGTAACACAATAAACTACAGATCCCATAATGCAGCGCTTCAGCTGCCTTGCCGAACAGTTACGCGTTAATCAAGTCTACCTTAAGATGCTGCAAGTTATTGCGAAGCTAGCTCACACGATGCTGAAGAGAAAAGTTGATTCTGAAAATAGAGCCTTTAAAACCGATGGGAGGCTGAGTATATGTTTACTGAACCCGTGTGTCTCATTTGTGGAGCTAATGTGGCTGTAATTACAGAATTTAATCTAAGGCGGCACTATAAAACAAAACATCAGGGTAACCTGAAAGACCTGAATGCAATGCAGAAGATACAGAAAGCAGAAGAATTAAATAAGAATCTGACACTTCAGCGGACGTTTTTACCCGTGCACAATCACAAAGTGATTTCAATTGAGGCTGCTTTTATGGGAGACACAACCACTTGCCCCACTTTCCCTATTACCAAGTAATGTTAAACCAAGTCGTCACTACGGTGTTCCCAAATCGCACTTTGCTGATAAACTGGCGCACTGAGTTTGCACGGCGCTTTGGTGACTTTGAAGAACAAAAAGTCCGTCTACATGCGGCTCGAACCTTGTGCATGTTTGGTAGCACATATCTGTGTGAGAAGCTCTTCTCAGTGATAAAGACTAACAAAACAGCACACAGGAGTCGCCTCACTGATGAGCACCTGCAATCCATCCTGAGAATCTCCACAACACAGAACCTCACACCAAACAGAAACGAACCTGTTGCCAAAAAGATGCCAGGCGTCCAGCTCTAAAATGACATATGAGCAAAGACAACTGAATGATTTGATTTGTTATTGCTGAAAGGAACACATTTTATTTATATTTCTAGGTTTTGTTATGCAGCATGTTCATATTTGAATTTGTATAATTTTGACAGGATATATTTTTATGGAGAGCAAAATCTTTTGGGATATTTAAAATCTAAGTTTATTTTTATAAAATATAAAATTACATAAGAGTAAAGAAATTTGAATGTTTGTTCTTTTAATGTTTACTTTATTTCTAACTTGTATAATTTAGACAGGATATATTTTTATGGAGAGCAAAATATTATAAGTTGTTTAAGGTTTGAGTTGATTTATTCAGGAATAATATTCCTGTCTGTTTTACCATTCCTACCAAAGATATTTCTGT